>NC_092521.1:60452897-60610397 GCF_037038585.1 Patagioenas fasciata
TCCTTCTAAAAATGGCCTTTAAAAGAAAAGAAGTCTGTTAAAGTCAATGTGTAGTACCTATAAGGAAATTGCGCTATTGGGACCTTGTTAAATATTACCTTTTAAAAACATGCCACACTTAAATGAACACCTACCACGTCCCCTCTTTCTGTCCTTTTCGCTCCTGCCTCCTCTTGGGGGGTGATGGGAGTGGAAATTCCCTGGATTTGTAGGAAGACTCTAGGAATTGTTACTACGGGAACATAAATGGATAAGCCATTTTAGGGATTGGGTAAAGTTTCTGATAGGATGGTTTCTACAATTTATATTCAAACTACTTGAAATTTTATGATTTTCTGCATTTTTTTTTTCCCTTCAGAAATGCAGTAATACACTAATGTCCTTTGGATCTTTTTTCCCTTTTTTTGAATATCCTTAGGGGAGGAAGGAACAAGACTGATGACATTTTGGATGAAAGATACTTAAAATGCATCTCTAAAGATCTGTTCTCATAGCCTTTGAAATCATGGGGGAGAGAGGTTTGGATATACACTGACCGCAGAAAACGTTTCAGTTTATTATCACAAAATACATTTTGACATGTGAAATATTGAATCAGTTAAGTAAATGTTTATGATATCTGTCAAAGATTCTGGCATTTGAAAAGCTTACAGTTATTCTAACCTTCTGTAGGGAAAAAGAGACTTTCAGTGGGAGTACAGGTTCTACACTGTAATATTTTTGTCATGCAAGGTTAATACATGGCATTTTCGTGTTTTGTTTCAGGTTGTTGGTGGTTTTTTGTTGTTGTTTTTTTGTTCCACCCCCCACCATGATTCTATCACTTTTATGAGTTGTTAAAGGGGTAAATGGCTGGCTTTGCCTGCCTCTGTCTCCCTGTTTTGTATTTTAGAATGTCATCTACCCCATCTCTGGTAGGAGTTGCTAATCAGTAAACATCAGCTTAGAAAAAGCTGTTCATTTTTGAAACAGCTTTCTTGTTTAGGTCATTTTCTTCTTCTTTAATCTAGCCTTTTGTCCCCTGAAATGAGTCTTTAGTGATAGTACAGTATTGCTGCAAGGTGGTGCAATAGCACTACATCTTGGGTTGCCTGAATTGATAGACTAAATTTATATTTTTTTAATTTATTTTTTGACCATAATGTTTAACTAAAAAAATAATTAAAAAAAAAGAAAATCAAAGGTAGATAAAGGCTGCCTTTGCTTTTAAGGGAGGGAGAATAAGGATTTCTTCTTTAGTCTGTTAAAGTTTTAAACTGAAAAAAAAAAAAAAAACTAGAGCAGTCTATATGCGTAATTTTTTGGCTCTGCCATTGAAATATATGTATGCAAGTGTGAATTCTGTTTTCTTTTTTTCCTCTACTGACTTCCCCTCAGCCCCCTTCCCCTGAATCAGGATCACTAACTTTATTCAAAAAGGCACAATAACCTATTGTATGGTACAGTGTTCTGATTCTCTCTGTGGGGAGGAAAAAGAAAATCATTTTTATGGATTTCAGATGCATACTTTTGGAAGAAAACCTCTGGCATTTTCTTCACTTTAAAAGTTCTTTCCCCATACAAGCTAGAGGGCCTATGCATTCTGCAGAATCTTTGAAAGATTATATTGTATTAGATATTTTCTTTGCCATTTAATACCACTATTGAATGCATTAAACATATGTTTATACTACACCACATGCATTAATTTAGCAGTCATTGCATTGAAACTTAAGTAGTTGAAGCTATAATATCCTGGTCTTACTGCTGAATTGAAAAACGTGCAAGAATGCACATGCTAAATTTCTTGCCATGCCTTTATAAATTTCAGTCTGTACACTCCTATGTGTTGATGCTTTTTTAAAAACCCTTTGTTTCAATTATATGTTTTTTGAATAGCCTTCCTTGCTGTGTTCTTCATCTGTGAACTTAATCAGGTCAAGTTAACTTTGTCATTACCCACCCCCCACCCCCGCTCACCATAAAGTTTCCACAAAAGGAACACTGTAAAATGATTGAGGCCTAGGGTGTGAGAACCATATAGCACTTTGTTTCTAGATTAAAAAATGGTGATGATGCTTCAACTAAGCTCAAAATACTTTAAATCAGTAGTAAGTAGAGACAAATAATTGTTTTTACAGGTTTCATTAATCAGAACCTAGCAGGACTTTTTTTCATGCTGAGGTAACTGTCAAGCTAGCAGAAGGAACCCAGAAAAATTGCTTTGAAAACATTAGAGATACTGACAATTTCTTATAATAAAGATTAATGTAAAAGAAACATGTATAGTTATGAGACAATTTAGAAGTACTCAGAGTAACCACAGAAATTGTGTTGACTTCTGCTTCATGAAAATTAGAGTAAAAAAAGTGTCCTTGACAAATAAAAGGAAAATGATTGAGGATATTTTGGGGACCTTTGGAAGTAGATACAGTAGGAATAAAAGCTAACTGACTATGATCCTTATAGAGCAGAAATACAGCTATTTATTCAGCACAACAGCTTAAAGGTTCAAAAGGTATGCTTTTTATGCAATTGAGTTGTGAAAAAATGTTTTTGAAAATGAAACTTTGAAATAAAACTCCTTTTTTGAGCATCTGAGATGATTGACATTATTGATAATATTGTTTTACCAATCAGAAGAGTAAAACAACACTTTGTATTTGGAAACAGAAAAATAAGTTTGCACAATTTCTGTTTTTTTGTTGTTGTTGTAAACCAGTATTAATAAACAACTGAAAGTAATGTGTATTCTTTGATCTATTTGAAGGATATAGCACTTATCCTGCTGTTGACATAGTGAATGCCATCTTTTTTATAAAAATATTTTTCTGTCAGAAGGATCAGAAATGCAATTATTAATTAAACTCTTTGTTCTCAGATGAGCTGACTTTACATTTTGTTAAAGCCAGTTTCTTTCTGTGAATATTGACTGCTGGGCTACATGAAATCTGTGCAGTTTTTGTTTTGATGCATTTCATCTCTGTGAATACTGGAATTACGAATTTTAAACACCATACCAGCAATATATGGGCTATGATTCTGATGAGAAGTATTTCTCTGTTATGGAACTTACAAATTCTGAGCTAAACTATGGATAAATTAATGATTGCCAAGTTAATTTCTTAAAATCTTTTTATGACTACAAAGAATAAAAATTGCAAGCATTCTTTATAAATAAAAAAATGGGCTAGATGGTAGTTCACAATTTGGGAAATACGGCATTGTTGTATCTGAAGAGTGTTCTAAATTCTACACAGATAACGAAAAATTCTTAATGAATTTTGTATGAGTACATGTTGGGATAAAGAATTTTTATAGTGATGATGGAGTGCCATGAAGTTAATACTTGCAATCCAGATTGCTGTAGTTTACACTTTTCTCTGTTTCAGACCTGGTGTGCACTGTTTGTACTAAGCACGCCACAAAGTGAATTATCCAAAGTCCATTGATTTTAATGTGTTTTGGTTTGTAAACAAAATTATAGTAATTTCTTGCACATTTTTGAAAAATAATTGTATAAGGATTTATGTATCTGCTTCTGGATACAGTGTGTAAATAAAAAATTCGTTCACAAAAAGGTTGGTGGAGTGTTCTATATCTTAATGATATTCTAAAACAAACAAACAAACAAAGACAAAATTTGGGTATCTGATTTAACCATTTAAATTGCAGTGACTACAATTTAAACTGTTCTGTATGATTTTGTTTTGCCCCTGCTAACTGACTTTTTGAAACATTTCTGTATGCTGATTATATTAATTCCTACATTGCAAAGCAAGAAGAAAAATTGCCAGAACATAACTAGAATATGATTTTTAAATGTCTGTGGATGTAGCATAGGTTATCTTTTTGATAACTTGTTTTCTTCCTTTAAAAAATTAGAAAAGTCATAACAAGTCTCCATTTCAAAGGTAGTATACCGTTTCTTGGCTTCCAAGCATGCAAATAGTTCTTATTTAGTTCCACAGTAAAAAAATTACATATGCTGTTAATCTTCATGTATTCACTTGATGCTGTCCTAGATTCACTTTAAAAAAGGAGTGGAATTTTAAACCCTGGAAAATCACATAAATAATCTAGGAGACCAAGGATAAATGACTTCTGTCTTAGAAAACGCATGCACAATTTTTCACGTTTTCATGTAGTTGTGACTTGCAGACTCACTACTTGAATTCAAGAAAATATTAATACCACCTGCTCCTTAGGTCTTGGTTATAGCTGGTTTTGGGTTTTTTTGTGTTTTTTTTTTGTTTTTTTTTTTTTTTTTTAAAAAACAAACAAACAAACAAACAGTCCAACCTTGGTAGTAAGTAATTATTGTTTGTTTTGTCCATACTTGATGTGTTCTTTTCTCTGTATTCTGTAACTTTATGAATTCTTTCTAGTTACTGTTTAAGGAATATTTTTTGCCATTTATGAAGAAACTGCTTTCTGCTTCCTATTGCTGGGGCAAGTATTGCATGCTCAGTACAGTGTGTGGTTCGCAGGGGATCTTGCTGGGTTTTTGTTGTTAAGTCTCCATGAGGCTCTTCTCTGCATTTGTTCCATTCACTCCAGAAAATCTGGCAAGAAATAAATTTGTTCTCCAATGTAGTCTTGATAAGTGGTGAAAGGTGAGTAAGAGTTAGTTTTGCAGCTGCCTAGCATGATCCGGGTCGGACTGAAATGTTTGTAGTCAAGATGCCTGAAATCCTAATTAATTCTACCTCATATTCAGTCAACTTCATATCTATGAGAGTGGAAGAGAAATGCTAAGATGCCGCCAGATGCAGAATGCTTGCTGCGTGTCTGATAACGTGACCTTTGTACCAAGACACAAAGGCAGACCTTACAGAGGTGAATTAAGTAACAGAATCACAGAATACCAGGTTGGAAGACACCTCAGGGATCATCTGGTCCAACCTTTCTTGGCAAAAACTCAATCTAGAAAAGGTGACCCAGCACCCTGTCCAGCTGAATCTTGAAAGTGTCCAGTGCTGGGGAATCCACCGCTTCCCTGGGGAGGTTATTCCAAAGGCTGATTGATTTCACTGTGAAATATTTCCCTCTTGTGTCCAATCAGAATCTCCACAGAAGTAACTTGTACCCATTGACCCCACCTTTTCCATGTGACTCCTTGTGAAAAGAGAGTCTCCATCTTCTTTGTAGCCACCTTTTATTAATTAATACTGGAACATGGTGATAATGTGTCCCCTAAGCCTTCTTTTCTCAAGGCTGAACAAACCCAACACAGTTCTCTCAGCCTTACCTCATGTGGGAGCTTCCCAGTCCATTGATCATCAAAGGCTAAAGTTCAGCCAAGCATTTTAGCAGCCCTTGTGGCATTAGTATGCACCTTTGACTTTTCTGGTAAGATAATTCCTACTCATTCCTGTCAAAACCATGTAAAATAGGATCAAGGATATTGTAGGGAGTGGAGATGAAGTTTGTTTGTTTTTGAGGAATGACTTGGAGATTGATGGTGTTATGCCTTCTGGGACAGGAGCCTGTGATTCAGGCCAACTTGCCACATGCTGTCACTAAATTACTGAATGTCTTTAAATGCAGACTTTGAAGATAGCACTGCTGAGGGTTGGGGTAGGCAGGGTACCAACCCTTGAAAAAGAAAGGAATGTTTCCTTGCGTAGAATGAGGAAGCAAAGATGAATGAGACTTGTTTCATTTTTGGTGGATAAGAATGAGTGAGTTTGGATGCACACGGAGGAAGGATGTGCAGTGGAGTCTGGACCACTCCTGACACTGACAGCTCAAGTTCCATTTGGGCAATTATGTCTTATGGAAGGAAGAGTCAACATACAGTGAAAGGAAGAGGAGCTGTAGCAAAGGTAACAGAAAGTTTGTAAAACATAAGAGCAACTGTGTCTGATGTTAAATGTGTATTTGTCTAATTTTCTTAACTTTAATTTGCAAAACACTTAGATGCAGTTTCAGTTTTTTATGATGGGGTGTCACATTTTTCTCAGCTGAGCCTGCTGCAGTAAGAAGGGCAGTTTTCTAAAAGCAGCCTCTGTTGGTTCTAGGTATTTAAATAGGAAATATTGCTTGAATAGATGAAGGATGTAGTTCAAATATGTTTTCCAGAATCCTTCATGAAATAGCTAGGGCATCTATCATCATGCAATCAACATCATATCGATTTCTTAATGACGTATGTTGTCTTTTCAGTTATACGCCTTTCAACTAATAGAGAACACCTTGAATTTCTCTGATTATCGCTGGATGCTTCTGTGTTTGACCATGTCACGTCAAACAAAGGGATGTCTGGGCTAGAAAAGTTTTTTGGTAGTGTTGCTTTCCCACAGCCCACATTCAACATGCCAGCTCTGCCACAGCTTTCTGCTGCCATCAAGAAACAGCTGCTGTCTTGTTGAGGTTCTGGTGGGAGTCTGGATTTACAAAAGTTTTTCTGTGTCCACTGCTACAAACTTGGGTTTTCACTGAAAAGCGTACTAGTTATTTTCTCTCAGAACACCTTTCTTCCCTGGTTGTTGCCCTGTATCACTCGGAGAAGAGAAAAAGTGAACTTGTGAATGTTCTGACCTTCCTCAAACCTGATCTTCTCTGAAGCAAAACTGTTTCTGGTTTAAATAGTTCCATTTGGAGCTAATGGAAAAGTTACCTCAACTGGTTTGTGCAAGTAGTGTTTTCAGTCAGTCTTACAATGCTGAAATCTCTAAAAGACTTGATTGTGCAACATATTGTGCTTATAAGATACATTATAGCTGTAAAATATTTAGATTGTAAAATTTAAAGTCTATGAAATTCAGCATTATTTTTCTATATGAGTTTTGAATTTGCATGTCTTCAAAGAGCCACTCCTGTTGAGGCATTGTACCTTGTCACAATGAAAACTTCTGCTTATCTCTGTTGAACACAGAAGGTGGTTAGGGAAATTCCCAAATCCCAGACAGAATGTAACTTCTGTAATTCCTGAAAAAGAGAAGGGTTGGTGCACAGGGTAGGTGGTGTGACAAGCACCACTCCTGGTGTGGTTTTTGCATGCATTGAGAGAGTTTGCAGGTGATGTGACCCCTCATACGTGAGTTCCTGTAGCTTTTGTATGTGAATTCCTTTACCTTTTGGCATCTTTTTCAGATCTTACTGCAAACAATAGTGTCGTGCTGGTTGGCAATGTTTTGAGAAATTCCTGCCTTTCTAGGCTGGATTGAAGGTGAAAGATACCAAAGTGCAGGTCCATGGCAGACTTGCTCTTTTCTGTCACTCATCTGTGACAATCAATCACCAGTTTCAAATTTTTTGACTTCCCCCTATGCTTACTTTCTCTTTACACATCTTTTCAGTTTCAGTGGGTTAATCCAAACAGAATAAATTATGGAAGGATGGAAATTGTTAGTATTGCTGTATTTTCAGTAGCAAGTTTTTTTGTCTGATTACAGTCATTTATATGAAATGTGTAATATTGACATTGGTAACATCTTCACACCTGTTAGGTGCTGGGAAGTGTTCATCAAAGAATCATTTTATTTGGGAGCTAATTAACTACTCGTGTGGGTTAATACTGTGCTGAAAATGAAGATAACCTCATCATCCTCTTTTGGTCCTCAGTTTACTGTATTAATATATTCAAGTTTCTTATGAAAATAGTTGAATACTCAGAATGAAAATTGTAGCCTCTTGTAATTAGATAATTACCTTTCTTCAATTAACAGTGATATTTGGGGAAAAAAAAAATTGAGCTCTGTTTTTCTTCAACCTGTTAATTTTGGAGAGTGTTTGCTTACATGTAGAAAAAAAACCTGGCACTGTCACATCTTCAAATAAACATTAACCTCAATAAATTTTCAAGTATAATTAATTTTAAGTTGAATACTCAAATAGACAGTTTCCTATGGATAATCAGGAAGCAGAATGTTAGACTGAAAGACTTTGTTTCAGAAACAGTAATTGCCATAATCATTAAAGACTCTGTCTCAAAATCCGATAATATATTAATTTAGTATATTGCTTTAATATAATAAAAATACTTTCCAACTGTGAAGCAATACAAGAACTAAATCTTATTTTAACTGGAATTGTCCTTTTGAAATGTGGAGACATTGGGTGGAAACTTCCTAGTATGGCTAATGTTATAATTCAACAATAAAAAAAGCCTGTCTTAAAAAAAAAAAAAATCCCTGTCTCCAACTACCCCAAATTCCCAAATCCTTCCTTTTATACATGAACACCATGCACAGCTGTGAATGTAAAAGGTTTGTGAAATAACTGCAAGAAAATAATCAGTGCTTAAGATTTATTTAAGTGTGGCTAATCTAGTTAGAGTTCAATTGCATATTTTATGTACTAATAAATCAGTGCTCAAGATAAAGAAAGTTACTCTAGGACACCCTTGTTAAATACACAAACAAATGATGCTGTCATCTAAAAGCGACGTATTATGAAAATATAAAATAATTTTTAATGAATTTGAATTTCGAGTAACTTTTCAGTGAATTAGTTATTCTTCCAAGAACCAAGGACAAACTTGCTGAAAAATGACTGATTTTTAAGTACTGGCTCCTAGTTAATACACATATTATTTGGTTACTTTATATAAATTCAATTACATCAGAATTAAACTCATGATGGAGTCTCAGATTATTTTTTTTTTTTTTTGGTGGGAGTGGGGGTTGAGTTTTTCCCAATGCTGCCAGCTTGGATGCTTCAGAAATGCTGAAATTACATTTTTCACCAGCTAAATATTTTGTAGTATAGAATATGTGATGTACAATGCAAGCGAACAAAATAGTTAAAAAACAATAGCTCTGAGGTCCTAGAAGAAAAACTTCAAGAAATGGCTTTATAAATTGCTTTTAAAAAAGAGATTGTATTTAGTTTTCCCTCATAAAATATAGTTTATAATGAAAGGAAATCTACTTGAAGAGTAACAATGTTTTAAAAAATAATGATTTTATTTTTAAAAACCAACACAATAATTAAGTTTTGTGATGCTGACACTTCTTCACATGCATATCTACCTCAGGATGTATGAGTATGTAAAGACATCAATTCTCTTTGTCAGTGTAACTTTTAGTTCTGACACTTCTCGCTCCCCACACTTTACCCAGATTGATCGTTTACAGGATGAGGGGCAACATACACAGACTGAAGCACAGAAGGTTCCATCTGAATATGAGGAGAAACTTCTTTACCTTGAGGGTAATGGAGCACTGGAACAGGCCGCCCAGAGAGGCTGTGGAGTCTTCTTCTCTGGAGATGTTCAAAACCCGTCTGGACACATTCCTGTGCCATCTGCTCTGGGTGAACCTGCTTTAGCAGGTGGGTTGGACTAGATGATCTCCAGAGGTCCCTTCCAATCCCAGCTATTCTGTGATTCTGTGATATTGGAGATGGGGAGGACATAACAGCAAGAATGTGATTCACTTGGTGGTGTTGCACATCATCAGCTGTGTCAGGATTCACACTTCCCTGTGAAGGGGCTCTGTGTAAGGCCTTGGGGTTGAATCTTTGGCTTGAACACTGTAGTAATGGTTATTGCTTGCCAAGTTGAAGGAAGTTATCCTAAAGTTAGAGAAAGCAGATAAAGTTATTTGTTTATAGAAGTCTCTGTAGAAATCTTCCACATATGTATTAGTGCCTGAAGCTTTTCATGATTTAAGACAGGCATTCTCAAGGGTTGTCATAACAAGAATAAGTAAAATATGGCAGAGAAATGAGCTTCCATTTATAGCTGATGCTGCTAATCACATTCTGCCTGCCCCGAGTATGACCTGCAAGTACTCTGGGTAACTGTGACCAGCCCACTGTTGAAGTAACACTCAGGTTTCTGGCCCGGTGCAATGGAATTATTTCAGGTAGCTGATGTAGTGAGTGCGAATTGGGATCAGTGATTCATTGCGTTTCCCAAAACAAGATCTAAGGGGAAAAAAAGTAAAATCTGGAGGGATTGGCTTAAAAGAAACAAGAGAATGAGGTTCTTCATACAGTAAATCTTAAGGTGTGAAGCTCCTTTTCACAGGATCGTTTATGTGCTAAAAATATGTGTGGGCAAGAACATGGTAAGTTCATTTGTTAGAAATACTTGTTCTGCTCAATGCAAAGACAGCGCAGGAGGGCATCTGAAGGGCAAATATTTTGTGCTTTTCCTATTCTGGATGTCTTTTCCAGAATTGGCTTCTAACTGGACAAACATGATATTGAGCTGTGAAAGTCTTTGCCCTGACTCTGTATCTGTGCTTACATTTTTACATGATTGGGTGAGACACTGTAAATCTTGAAATCCTGTCTAACAGTTCTTGTTTCTATTTGAGGAGGTCAGTAGGAATTTTAAGGATGTGTGCATTCTTGATCATTGCAGAAAGTGTTACCTTTTTTTTTTTTTTTTTTTAAACATTAAGTAGAACAGTAAATAATTTAGCATTTGCAAGGAAAAGAATTGCTCCCAGCTGGAGCATCTAACAGATTTTTCATGAAGATCTGTACTTTTTTTCTGTGCAAAACCAGTGTTAAAATTAATTGAAGATCTGCTTCAGATTCATACTAGCACTGAAAGCTTTGAAAAAACAACATATCTGAGAGAGAGATTTGTATTTGAACCAACATAAAATCTGTGTAGTATAAATATTTCAGCACATAAGAAGAACAAGAGCGTATCTGAAATTATGTTCCCGCTCCTGTGCCTTCCAAAGCAGTACTTCCATGAACATATTTAGCAACACAGAAAATGATTCAAATTTCTGTGAATCAGTTTCTATGAGAATAAAATCTGACCTGCCTATCCTTGTGATTGATTGGAAGCATACTGACATTATTTATTTACTGTCATATTGTAGTTGCATGGTAATATTGTAGGTTAATTTGTTTTAGGTTGCAGAGGTAATGAAATAGCTAGGGAGAAATGAAGAAAAAATGGGGAAAATAAGGAAAGAATAATTTATCCTTTTGTGTTTGTATGCATATAAAAAAGAAAATAAATACCTCTAGACAGGCTGGAGACATCTTAGATAAAGATTACTATCAACACTACATCACAGAGGGTTTTCTTATGTATCTATCTATCTATCTATATATATATATATATTTTGTGTGTGTGTGGTTGAGTTTGTTTGATGATTGTACCACCCATGTAAATAATGTCTAAGCTTCATAATTTTATACCTGTATATGTATGTCTTCTCTTCGAGATATTTTGTAGCTTGCTTCTGGAGATTTTTCATAGATTATGTTTTCAAAGACCTATCAGAAAACATAATTTTCTCTTTAATTGTTGTTTTTGTTGTTTTTACTTTTCTATTAAAGATTAAATTGCTGTAGGAGAAAAATAGCGAAGTCCAATTTTTCCATCCTGAATAGTCTTGGAAAAGATCAAATACTCTGCTAATGAATGGATTAGTGCTTTTTCTCGTTGCTTTATGAGTCTCAGATATTTCCCAATGGAAATATATAAATAGATTTTGATAACGAACAAAAGGAACATGTATTTTAGTCTGAAAGTACTAAAGCTGAAGGGCATGTCAAATACAGTGAGTTTTTTTCTGTAGGAGAGAAACTGAAAACCACAGAGGATTTTGACCAAGGATTTTTTTTAAATGGTGGAAAGTAATTAAAAGAAGTAAGTGCATAATGAGTGATTGCCTAACTCTGAAAGGATATTAGAAGGATCTACAGTGCTGGGAGGTATAAGAAAATTTGGGGTGTCATGCCTGTAGAACTGTAAATGCTTGAGCTTTACCTGTTCCCTTTCAAGGCTGAAACTGAAAATCCTCCATACTTTATTCTGTCGACAGGCTCAGTTCTACAGGAAGACAAAAATCAGGGATAGTTCATGTAGTAAAAGAAAGACTTTAAAAATGAATCTCAAATTCTAATTTGAGAGGGTGCATATTGTGAAAATGTGGCAATCAACTGAAATTATTGCCTTTCTCTAGGGATCTGTTGGAAACAAATGCTTATTCTTTTGCTAGGAGGTGATAGTGTTTCATTTTAGACACAAGTATTTGGGGGGGGGCTGGGGAAATACAGAAGAAAAACTATGGGCTTGAAGTTTTTCTCTTCTGCAGAGCTTTTACAAGTTTCAAATCTTAGACTTAAAAACATACATATTTTAAATAATCATGATGCGGTTGGCATGCAGCTCGGAGGATGACAAGAACTAAAAACCTTTATATACTATATAGAGGTTATATATTATTAAAATCTCATCTATCCTTAGTAGTAAGATAGTATATTATTATATCATCATCTATTATTAATGGTTATGCATGCTTTATTTTGGAACTGTATCTTAACACCTTTTGAAACAACCCAAAGCTTTTCTGTCCCTCATGCAATGATCCTACTTGTCTTTTTTCAAATCAACTACTTCTTAGGCACACAGAGATACTAATACAGACAATATTTTATTACCTCATAAAATCCTTTGTCTTGTTATTTTATATCATATAAGCCTCTTAAGTGCAGTTATTTGCAGATCTAAAGAATAAAAGTTTAAAAATCATGGCAGAAAAAGGACCTAATTTTCTTTACTTTACAGGACTAGTGTCCTGTTTTTATCAGCTACCAAGAAAGAAAATAACAGTGAGCCTCTGTTGTCTAGGAGAGGGTTTATTGTAGCTATTAGCAGCTACTTATACCTTTCCCTTGTTAAAAATCAGATACAGCATCGCCCATTACTACACCTTGTCCTTTAGATGTGGTACAAGAGGAAGAAAAACTGTGACAAACCTTGCTGTTTCTGTGCAAAAAGATAGTTGTAGGGCATAATCAACTATCTCTTGGAGGAAGGAGCGAAGAGAATCTCTTCTTGATAGGACCAAAAATCACCTAAGCTTATCTGTACAAAAAAACCAAACCAAAACTAAACAGCAACCCCCAAAGTGATGAAGTTTCATCTTTTTCTCCGTATTTTGTGTGCACTTACATATCTGTTGTTAATTCTTGATGCTAAATTTGACTGAGCTGAGACTTATGTGACCTTGCACCAGATGTTAAATTCATCTGAGCCTCAATACTTGGCAGAACAACTGGACAAGAACAGAAGGTCACTGGGTAAAACAGATGGTGAAGGAAAATCTACACAAAGCACAGGTGGTTAATCTGCTCAGGTGGTTAACCTACTCAAAGGAGTAATCCAAATGAAGTATTTATCAGACTATATGATCACAGAACCACAGAATGGTTGGGGTTGGAAGTGACCTCTGGAGATCATGTAGTCCAACCCACCTGCTAAAGCAGGTTCACCCAGAGCAGATCACACAGGAATGTATCCAGGCAGTTTTGAATGTCTTCAGAGGAGACTCCACAGTCCCTCTGGGCAGCCTGTTCCAGTGCTCTGGCACCCTCAAAGTAAAGAAGTTTCTCTTCATATTCAGATGGCACCTCTTGTGCTTCAGTCTGTGCCCTGTCCCTCATTCTATCATTGAGCACCACTGAAAGGAGTCTGGTCCCATCCTCTTGACATCCACCCTTGAGATATTTATAAACATTTATAAGAATCCCTCTCAGCCTTCTCCGGGTGGAACAGACCCATCTCTCTCAGTCTCTCCTCGTAAGAAAGATGCTCTATGCCCATAATCATCTCTGTGGCCCACCGCTTGACTCCATTCAATAATTCCTTGTCCTTCTTAAACTGGGGAGCCCAGAACTGGACACAGAACTCCAGATGCGGCCTCACCAGGGCAGACTAGAGGGGAGGATAGCGTCCCTCGACCTGCTGCTCACACTCTTCCTAATGCACCCCACACTGTGTCTGTCCATGTCAGTGCATGTATGGCTGTGCACATACTTACAGGCGAGTGACAGAGGACACCAAAGAAGTTCAAACTGTTCAAAGGAGCATTTAAGGCCATGTGATGCACTTCTTGATTACTCTCATGTCATCACAAGTGACATGATAATGTGTAGACAAATTTTTTTACTTCATTTGGAAAATTCTGTAATTATGTATCTATATGAATAAATACCTTGAAAGTGCAATATGGAGCAGTAAAATAGAGTGTTTTCTGCAGTGTTTTCTGCATTTTGCACATTAATGAAGAGTTACTTAGGCTTAAATGAAGTGACTTGATTAATTTTTATTTAGTTCTAAGCTCGAAGGGACCATTTTTATGATAATTATACTCGGGGCAAGAGACTGGAGTCTGACATACCTTTTGCTGGCAGATACATTTGGAGATAGAAGCCAGGTCACCTACTACAAAGTTAACATTTTGGTTAAATATGAAATCCGCAGTACTTAAAATATGATTCCCAGAACTCTGTAAATGAATGGAACTTTTTCTTGTTTTCCTTGTAAATTGAGTTAACCAATTCTACCTTCTGGGTCTACATTTCATAATCCAACTTTAACCAAAAAAAAAAAAGTATTTATGAATTCATGATCTGTGACAAAAGCATACTCTTATTCTTTTGCATTATATAAATACCAGTGAAATTATTTTGAGCTGTAAATATAGACAAACAGTTCCATTTGGCCTTTATGGCTAGAAAAACAGGAGCAATTCGTATCACGAAAAATGCTCTTACTGAAAACTACAACATTACTTTAGCCAGCCAATATAAGCTGCCAAACATTGATGAGGCTTTGCAGAGTTTGGAGGCTGTTTGTTATGGGGGCAATTACATTTCTGTAGATGTTGATAGTAGCTCATCTGTGTATTCTACTCAAGTGAGAAATTTGTTCAGCTGTGGACATCTAACTGTAATGGAGACATTCCTAGGAAATGAATCAAGCCAAATGGTTTTGCCAACCAAACAGAAGTGCTAACTTGTCAGAGAATATAAGAATCTACTTGTGTCTGTCTTGTGAAGGTTTTTTTTAAATAACATTCCCAGGCTGATAGATATTGACTTGATTTAGGGAACTTGGGTTTACTAAGAACTGTTATATAAAATTACCCTTTTCTTCATATTTATAGGCTTAGTTGTTTCTTAGGTTCTGTCAACTTTCATTTTTCTAAGTAGCCTGATTATTATTTTAATGGTTATCTGAAGGTGAAATAAAAAGCAATGAACAATGCACTTATTTGTGTTTTTTAAGATACAAAAATTATGTCTATCATTTTAGCTTTTCTTGGTTGTTGAAAAGAAAAAATAGAAGTAGCCTGAGGGAAAAAAAAAGTCTGAGACAGTCTTGTCCCTTACTGGATGTTTCAAAATTTGTCATGATGCAGATGGTAATTGAGTCTATTGCTTAGAAATTGCCTGATAAGCAGATTATTTTGTAGTTCAGTTGATGACTTCACCATGTCATAAGTTTTGTCTGTTCTTGGAAAGCAATATGGAGAAAATTCACCTTCTGCTTGCACTGAAATAAAAATTATGTTGCCTTTGGAAGCATTAGAACAGCACCAAGTGTTTTATCAGATTTCACAATACAGTCTGGTTTTGTTTGTTATGTAATTTAGCGGCTGGAATAGCTCCATCAGCAAAGGAGGCAGTATCATATGGACAGATACTTTAACAGAATATCAGATCACTATTGATCAGTACACACATGGAGTCACTGTCCCAATCTGGAAGCTATTCATCCAAAGCTGCTGCCCCACCAGGAATGTCAGTCATTTATGTGGCTGTGGAGTGCTCTGTTTAGCCTTACTAGAGTACCAAAAGAAATCTCAGTTCAACAACATGGCATTGCTTTATTTTTTTATCTATTTATTTGTTTTATTTTATTGAACTTAATGAAACACAATTAAACTAGATGCCAGCTCCGTCACCTTTTTCTTTGAGGCAAGTCATGCCAGGATCATGATTCTTTCAATTTTATTACAGGAGTGCGAAATGTCATATTCAACTAGCATGCCAGTGGGGCTGTTATCTACATCTGGTTGGCAATCAGCCAAATACTGATTCCACACTTTATGACAATAAAGATAATATCTTTTAAAAGCCAAACCTTCCACCCAACCTTGGGTGCTTTGTGGAGGAAGGTAAGGACATCTTTAAAATCAATATTAAAACTGTGCTAACCATTAACAGTAGCTGGTCAAGAAGTCTGGTTTCCTGTCAGTTTACTGACACTTGTTTTTGGTGTAGCTAATATCCCAGGGGTATCCCTGAAACTCATAACAGACAGGATTCTCCAGTGACACAAAGGTGCTGTTGTGGGGTATCCATCTCCTTCTTTCACCTTTAAAACCATCTTTTGGCCCAAAGCCTTGAGGCTAATCACTATAAAAGGTTATTGTCAGGTGAACTAGTATTTTTATAATCATTGTTTTGCTATAATAAGGACTTTATGGGAAAATAACTTAAATTTTAGTAATACTGCAGTAATTTCAACCTTTAAAAAATCTTGATTTAATAATCTTTTGCAAATACTGTAGAGCCTGACAGCAGTGTACAATTACCAGTTATAGGAAAGAGCAAAGCAAGAGTATCCATTTAAATATATTAAGGAAGATAGATGTATTTACTCACACTTTCAGATTTTGCTGATACACATTCAGTAGATTGCCATTTGTTATGTTTCCTTGTGATAATGTGACAGCAATACTTTCCCCATTTGACTTATTCACTTTGTGGCTTCCAAATGAGCAATGTCAAACATACTTGCTTCTTTACATTAGCTGAGTCTTGAGTTTTCAGAAGGATTAATATGTACTCTTTCAGCTTTCACGCCTTTGTGCTGTCCTGAGACTCATAAAACAAGAAGGATTGATAGGTTCAGCATTTTGCTCGTGTAACATGGAGAAATAATTTAGAAGAATGATTTATGGTTTTGCAGTGAAACAGTTCATAAATGATAATGTCTTTCTACTTAAAATTCACATGCTATTACATAGGAAAGACTTTGGCATTTGAAAGAAAAGTCAGCTGTGGTATCATCAATTTATAACAGGCTATTTGAATGTGAGATAGAAGGAAACATCCCATCAAATATTTTATTTCTGGGAATGCTAGCTTTGATGATAGTTAATTACTCATGGAGGATGCCATGTGACAATTAACTATAGATTTGTGATTATGGTGAAGGATGGTTAGAAGAGAAAATGCGACAGCAACCTATACAGCATTTTTGTATGTATAGAAGAGGTAATTTATTCAAGGACAAGCCTTTAATTCTTCTGTCTTTGACATATTAAGATGACACAAAATGGGAAGATTGAGGCAGGCTTGGCTAGTTTATTCCCACTTCAATATTCAGCAACAATAAGATTAGAATATATTTTCTTGTTATCAGCTGACCTGATAGTTTTCAATACACATTAGAATGAAAACTATTATAGTGATCCCCAGATATTTGAGCCTGTTCTCATCCCCCTTTGATCTTCCACACTTTTTATTACTAATTTTGATTTAAATCTCAGCTCAGCTCTTTGCTCTCATTTTAAAGCCAGCCAAACCAAATCCTAACCACCAGCTTGGCCGTTGATTTTGGGACCTACTCTGCCTATGGCTACTGCTCCTGCCCTGGTGATTGTAGGAAGCAAGCATGTGCTGACACGCAGCAACAGCACAGCCAGTGCTATCTGGGGAGGAATTTTTGTTTTTAAATTTTTATTCTGTTTTTTAGAGTTCACAAATATAGCTAAAAAAAAAAAAAAAAAATGAGGTACCACACCAGCATGGGCTGTGGAGGGAAGAGGAGTATCACCAGGCAGAAGGTCAGCTGAAGTGACAGCTAAAAGGGATTTGTTAAATTATTAATGAAATGTACAAGTTCTTCATACACTGTGCACAGAAACAGAATAACCAGGCTTGGGGGACACACCTAAAGCTTTGTGAAAGGTGATTGGAACCAGTCCTGGCATTAAGTGGCTGAACAAGACAATACCTTGCTTCCTAAATTAAATACAATGAAAAATCAGAATAAAACTTTGTTTATATCAAAGAGAAGACCAAACTTGCCTTCTTTAGCCTTTTTCCCTTAACTATTAAATTCTCTGGATGCTGGCAGAACAAAGGATGGGACTGATATTCTTACTATTTTTTGCATCATATGGACAAGATCTGGCAAAGATGCAGCATAAAATTCTGGTTATTCTTAAATTGTCCCTATAAAGGTTAGGGGAAAATGTGGTGTGTGTTCCTTAAGTGACTGCATGACAATACCAAAAATCAGAAACAGAAAAACAGAAAAAAGGTAATTTGAGCCTTTTCTTTATAAGAAAATAATATTATTATAGCTTAACGAAGTGTACAAAAATAAGAAATTTCAATAGGTAACACTAAAATGAAGAAGATTACAGAGTGGATTACAAATTAGACAAGAACAAAGACTGTCTATAGTAGACTGAAGCTAGATTCTCTAAGCAAATAAAATTACAGTACTTACTAGCTAGTGGCCAGGGCATTTACTGGTGGCTGATGCTGAAACTCAAGTGAATTGTGTATACTCATTTACCTGAGTAGGCAAATAAGAGCAGTTTTTCTGTTATCATAGATGAATGGCTGAATTTTAGTTTTCCAGTTATATCTTATGTGATGCATCCATAAAAATAATCAGCTTTGTGTTACATCTCAGATAAAAAACCAACAAGTGAAAGAATAATTTTGCAACAATTTTGGGGATTCTCAAGTCTTCACTCTCATGCCAGTCAAACACATATTAAATCTACTGAATGCCTTTAAGAAAACTTGTCTTCTCATCTCCTGATATATAGGATACTGATTTGATCTGTCACTGTCTTGTAGAGAGATATTTAATTTTTGATAATTTTTAACCATTGGGATGTGGATACCTGTCTCTCATATATTAGGCCACTATCCAGTGACTAAACCTTAGTATCTCTGGTACCTAAAACTACTACTGAAATTGAAATAATGTATTTAAAAGGTGTAGAGTCCCTTTACAATGAGGCACCTCTGGGTTTAACAATTTAGTTTTGCTAAAACTCATCTGTCAAGGTTTACTCTTCCGAAAAGACTAGCTTTAGTGACATACTTAATCCTTGTTAAACACTGACAGTATTTTCAAGAGTGGGTATGTCCCATGCAGAGAAAAGGAAGTATTTGAGAAAGTTATGTACTTACCATACCCAATAATGACAACTGTTTTGAGAACTGTGGAGACTGCACGGGCAGCCTTTAGGGTAGCCTTTTAGGGAGATGTATGACTTGATAAGGTTCAAATCAGACAAGGGGCATGGAAGGTTTTGGCAACTCTCATATTTGCTCAGCAGAAATGATTCTGACTTCTTCTTTGGAAGAAATGTCATTTTTACTGTTTGGATCACTTTTCCCATAATTTTTTATAAGTGAACCTTTAGTTAACCCTTACATGTGTATGGGTTGCTGTCTCACTCTGAAGTACTTAATGAAAACAGCAAATGAAATAGGACCTCAATAATGACATTGTTGGTATTCTGCCATGATTGTGTGCATCAAACCTTCAAATCTAGAGTGCTTCATAATTATTCATTATAATTCATAACTGCATCCATCAAAGACTGTGATAAGTGTTTCTTGGGGTTTTTAAATAGCTTTTATTCACAGGGAATATAAAAGGGTAAGAGAAGAACTGCAAAACCAAAAGGGAAGTAGTTGACTATGAGTTAGTTTTGTTTGCTGCTACCTTTTTTTTTTTTTCCTAAGCAAAGATGATAAAGTTTGAGGTAGAAGAGCATTCTGGTTCCAGCTCTTTCAAGCATTGCCTCCATAGCTATGTTTTTTTTAGGAGATATCTTTCCTCTTTCTCCCCTTTCCCTCTGCTTACATGTGCCCTCAACTAGAGTGGTAAGTGCTCTCATATATATGTCTTCTCTCATGGGTAACATAAGAACGGCAAATGTTTTTATGTTGCAGAAGTCCTGCAGTCATAGAAAACAGCACTCTTTATCTTTGTACTGGTAAGTGCTGCGATATTCAATACTCTGCAAAGTAACTTGCTGCTTTCAGTTACCTTCAGAGTTGCCTCAATACCTGTGGAAGCTGGATCTTGGGGTCACTCAGGCCTTGTCTGTGCTACTCGGTACACATGGTACCTCAACTGTGAATTTCCTTAAGCATAGTAAGAGATGTGAAATGATCTGAATATACAAGAATTTTCAGCATTGAGATCAAATTTGTAAATTGCTTTGGGGTGAAAAAGTTTAGGTAAATTGATGCTTAGTTAGGATCCCTGGGATGTGAGGGTCAGAGGAGATGAAGGCTCTGGGAGACAAAGGCAGTGCTCTGCCAGTGCTGTGTCTGTGAGCTTGAAACCCAAATCTCCTTTGAGAACCATTTGTAATTAACTCTCATTTTTCTGGGTAACAGAGGCTTTTGGTGCCCAAGAGAAAAGCACAGATAATACAAACACATGCAAATGAAGTTCAGAAAATTCAGGGTCTACACAAAGCCCATGCAGACCACTGCCATGTATATGCAATTTTACTGCTTTCAGTTCTGAGCTGATTTGTCTTACTATAACCTGAACTGTAACATATGCTTCCAAAGATACAAACAGCAGATTTTCAGTGGAGCAGGATGGATCTAAGAAGCATTCTATGATTTTTCAAACATATAATATGATGTCATTACTGGATGTCAAAAAAAAAAAAAAAAAGCAAACCAAAAAAACCCCAACCAAACAAAAAAACCCCAACCATCAAAAAAACCCAACAACATATATGTATCCCAGAAGAGTGTCCAGAGTCTTCAAATTCCATAGGAACAGAAGAAGAGAACACATCTAGGAAACCCAGATGTGTAGTAGCAGCCTGTTATCTTCTGAATGAAACAGGGAATCAATGAAGTTTCGTTGTATCCATGCCCATATAATTGAAAACAGGATCTTGTCCAGGAGCTTAAAGAAAGTTAAACCACTTGAGAACTCCAGTCCCATGTTTTAAGACACTTTTGGAGTCTTAAGAGTTGTGTGCGAAACATCTGTTCATGAAAATGAACAACTAAGTGCTCAGCAAAATTAAAATTAAACTTCCTAAGCTTTCTTCAACAAAAACTGATGCTGAACAATGTGATAATTTCAGGTACCCTTTAAGCAAAGAATTCATTTTCAAATGCCTTCTTTTAGATTCTATTGTGTTAAAGATTACTGAGCTTAAGTCTTGAATTACAAAGTTAATCACTTATTAATTACTTCTGTGAAGCATGTTACGCACAGTTGCTGCTGAAATCATGTAGCCTTAAGACAGGAGATACTTATGCAGCTGGTGATAAGCCCTAGAGATAACAATTTTCAGTCAATAGCACATTTTATGAAATAATGAGCGATTTGTTGGAAAAACTGGAATTTATTTTTGTAATTTAAAATATATCGAAGATACAAACACAACTAACCTTTTTGTGTGAAAGTTAAAGGTTATTTTAATAAAAATATGATTGTATCACTCTGTTGTTTTCTTCCCTTGAAATTATTCTTCAGACAACTTACTTATATGAGGAAATATACATCTTATACTGTGATATGCCTAACACCAAACCAGTGGAATTTCACAACAGTGCACTTGGTGGATATTGCCATACTAGGGGGTTTATATTTATAGGGAGATCTCAGGTCCAACCTGCTTATTTTAACTTAAATTTTATGCTTATTACTGAATCTTTTAGGGATTAGTGTCTCTGGAAAATTAGCTCTTATGTTTTTCAGCATTTGTCTTACCATCTTTGCTGACATAAATTTGCATAAAGGGTGACACCTAAACAGAGGGGCAAAAACCAGATGGTACAAGAATTACAGCTGTGTTTTCAGGAATTCTGAATCTCACATGCAGTTTTATCTTAAAAACACTGAGGCAGAGGGGAAGGAATTCAGAATGTAAAAATATTTCATATCACTCTCCTCCAAAAGAAGCTTCTCGTTATTTCATTTAAAAATTTATTTTAGTTCTATTTTGAAAATAGGGTGAATGACACATTCAATGAAATGTTTAAGGAAGTGCTCTTTCTTCAATCATCCTGAAATAACAGGGATGAATAAGCAGTTTGGATTGATGGGAAATTAAATGTGGTAAATAATAATTATTATTATTGATAGCTTCTGTCTTTGTACAAGTAACTGATATTTTCAGAAACCTTGTGGCTAAGATGTTAGACTATCCAGAATACAATTCAGGAATGATATTAGCTTCATTGACCATCTATTCTTCTCATTTCTTTGGATGATTCTTCCGGATTTATTCTTGCGAGTTCTGCTTTGAATGCTGCTGACACATGGGAATTATAACTAATGTAGCTATGTTTTTCATATTTACTGCATGTTATCATGTATCTTTTATAAGTACTTCATTGCTGTATGCCATTTACAGGGACTATCTTGGATATAGTGCTCTTATTTGCTGTATGTGCTAATTTAGTGTTGTAGAGCTTACAAAACTGTTGTAATAGTTAACCTATCTCTCTTTTAATATGCACATATATTTACAATATGCTTTCTGTGGTTCTTCTGCACGTGATGATACTGAGTGTCTCTTCCAACTGAGACGATTCTATGATTTTAAATACTTGGTATTTTTAGCAGAGCCTATCTCATTTCGGCTGTTGGTTCTCCATTTTTCAGGTGCAAAAGAAAGCTTTAGAATTTCCTAGGATTCATAAGCTCATTTACATACACAGTTCACTACCGCACCCTTTCTCACTCATATTTTCTTTTATAATGCAATAAAGTGTTCCATTTTCACAGAAAATGTAGTGACAGAGTAGTAACAGATCACTAATTCTGCAGCTTTCATGCCATTAAACTATATGCAACTAAGCAGTGCAGAGTCAGGGGTGGAGTAGAATCTGGCACATATTCAGGAAAATGCATTTCCTTTTTCAAAGTGAAACACTGGGTGGCTTCACTTGTACCGCTGGTGAGAGGATCCGCCTAGTTCATGGGAGCACTCAGAGTCCTGCACCATCAGGGGAAGAGCTGGGGTGTGGAGGAAGTCGGTTTGGAGATTTGTCAATGGCTGGGTCTAAATGTGCTGTGAAAGAAGTGACACAGTACTTGGCTAAGAAACAATGGTAAGACTTTGCGTTTTCCGCCAAACATCTCAAAACCCTTGCAAATACCATTAGTACGTAAGTGTTCATTAATAAGAATAAATAGTATTTAATAAATGCGGAACATGCATTGAAAGAAGTAATCCTATTTTCTATTATTAATTCGCTTTCTGAAATTCTCAGTAAGGTCATGATAACATCTTTGGGTAGGTTTTAACAGAGTATATGGCTCAAACGAAGCTTGGTTAATGTTACATAGGAAGTCTGCTGTAAAACTGGGAACAGAACCCAGATTTCCTGTTTTGTGGGTCTGTTGTAACAAAACAATCCTCTCTGTTTCATACAGTGAATGATTTGGTCCTATGGCCCATTCAGTATTTCATTATTTTTGAGACAGACTAAATGTATTGCAATGCACAAGCATGTCTCTGAAGTGCAAGACTCTTACCACAAATAGGAGTGGTTACAAGTAGGCATCATCTAGCTCCTCCTTAGGTAGCCTCTGTCCAAGATCTTGTGAGATTGTTTTGTATAAAACATGGTTGTTATATACCCCTAGGACGTGGGTATTCATGGCACACTATCTCAGTTACCGAGGTATCCCTTTTCTTGTGGTCGATATTGCTGTACCAGCACTCACTCAGAATCCCACTGAAATGACAGCACTGCTAGTATGCTGCTTGTCTGAGGCAACCACCCTTGCTGCTACCAGGACTGCATTATGCAATGTATCTCAGAAGAAGGTCTCAGCTGGGAGATGATAATGGCTCACAGAAAGCTTCATTGCTTCAACTGTGGCTAGTTGTGTTGAATTAATACTGTAGCTTCATATGAATGACCAGTGTGGGTCTTGTAATTCTTGGCTGATTCATTCCCTGCCCCATCTGGGGATTTGAACTGCCCAGCAGCTCCTGCCCTGGGACAGTCTGCTGTGGTCAGTGTTATGAACTGCCAATGTGATCATATGCTCCCACAAGGCGCAGGCAGTTAAAGAGCCATAATTGTCCATTTTTTTCATTTAGACATGTCATTCCAGTCTCAGAGGGATCGATGGGACAAAGTCCGTCTGGCAGCTGCTCCCTAGTCATGTCCTTTGGGGGTCAGTTCTAAGGCTGATTTTGTGTAATATGGTCTTAATGAACTGAATGATGAGAGAGAGATAAGATATTTGCTGTGCTCTCAGCCGATTATATTGGGCAGGGCTGCTGTTCAAAAGGATCTTGGCAGGCTAGAGAAACAGGCTTGTAGGTATTGCATGAAGTCAAACACAGGTGCAATATCATACATGTGGGATGGATTAACCCTGTACACAAATACAGTCTGGGGCTGACCACCTGGAATACAGCTTTGGAGGAATGGTCCTGAGAATCATGGTGAACCGAAAATTGACCATCAGCCAGCAGTAAGTCCTTGGACTGAAGGTGGCCAGCTGCACCTTGGGCCGTATTGGGATGGCTGTAGCCAGCAACTCAAAGGATATGGTTCTTTCCTTGTGTTGAGCATGTCTGAAAGTAGTACTGCATAATATTTTGGGCTCCCCAGTGAGGTGCTCAAGGGGCTGGGTGGGCCACCGGGTGTATGAGGAAAAGCTGAAAGCACTGGGCTTGAACAACTCCAAGTTTGAGCTGAAAGATTTGAGAAGAAAAAGCTGAGAGAAAGCTCTTATTGCTCTCCAAAGCTACCTAGTGGGAGACTGTAGAGAAGATGGAGTGAGTTTCCTCTTCAAGATGAATAGCTATGAGAAGCACAAGTTACTGCATGGGAAATCTATTCTAGATGTAAGAAATTTATTTATTTATTTTAAATAATGAGGCTAGTCAAACAATGGAACAAGGTGTCTGAATTATCTGTGGAATCTACATTTTTTGAGAGACTGAAAATTCAGCTAGACAAGAACATGCTTCAAGTGAAGCTGTTTTGAGCAGGGAATTGAACTAGATGACTTTTGGAGGTCCCTTCTAACCTGAATGATTTGTATAATGCAATCTCAGGAACACTACTGTACCCTTACAAGCTTTGCAACAGCATGTTGGAAGCTGCTTATCCTGAAAGTTATTGGTTTGGACCTTAAAAATGAGCATTATATGGTAAATGAGCAATTAGGACTATGGAGTACAGCTATGTTATCTCTCAGGTTCTCATCTCCTCTGTAGTTGTTTTAAATGGTAGTTCATAAAAAAGAAATAAAATATTGATTCTATGGTAGAGCTGACTGATGTCAGATGACACCAATCCTATATGCTTTCCACTGTCCCTGATTTAATTTGAGCTATATCAGTCCTCATTACAGGAACTCGTATTTTTACAGTTATAACAACTTTCCTGCAAGGTTTCTCATGCGGGTTTGATTCTGTCCTTCTGAACAGATAAAATGGCCTCAGTGTCCCATAACACATCATTCTTCTGTTCGCATCAGTGAATTTTCTTCCTGTCACCAGCCATTCATGCTTTTTGCTGCTGTTGTCTGTAACTAACTGACTCTGTGGTACTTACTCCAGGATGCTGGAACTTCCCAGCTACATTGGTCATTTGCATTCAACATACATAAAGCAGAGTATGCTTCAAATCTTACAGTTTAACACTTGTGCCTGCCAAATATTGAAAATAAATCATTATACCTTTAAGTTTCTTCATTGTTCCAAAAATGTTTGATCTGTGTTATCACAGCCGACGCAGCTCTGCCTTTATGAGACAGGAAGCAAGAAACGTTAAACAAATGAGAGGGAAAAAGTAGCAGCTCCACTGAGGTAGCATTGCACTTTGCAACAGAAACTGCAACATGATAGAGTAACAGACTCATTATATTCATCAAATGGCTGGTAGGTTTATGTCCCAAAGAACACCATTTTTAGTCCGTAGTCTAGTTCCCCAGGGCATGAGAGATGTGTTTGTAATAACTGATGCAGTGTATTCACAGGTATCTGAATCCAAATAGAAAACCCGTCTGTGAAAACATGTTACAACTTTATTCACACAAGACAGAACAAGAGACTGAAAGCAACCAGCAGGAAAGTAACGTCTTTTGAATGTTTCACAGTTTATTTCTGACTTCCCCATATGTGGCAAAATTCAGATCTCTTATTGAAATATATTTAATATTGTCACAGTAAAATGAGTCCAGGCTGAAGTTCATTTAGGTGTTCTTGTACCGTTGCTGTGGGCTTGTGTAGGTTGGGAGAATGATGTTCTACACTGTTTGTTAATACAAATTAATAAATATCATGTAGTGCAAAATTGTGCATTGATGTGTAAAAAAGTGCTAGCTTGGGGCTAGATAACCCTAGGAGTGGCTAGAAGAAGACAGCACTAAAGCGATAGTCATACTTAAAATGCGGTGGCACACTTTTAAAGTACAACCTATATTTACACCCAATAAGGGTAGAAAATGAAAGCTGAAAAACTGTTCAGTATGGAAATGCAACACTGCCCCAGAACCATGTATAGGATTAGGAGAAGGGTGTGTCCTTTCTTTGTTCTGTTATGCAAACCAGACAATACATTCAGTAATTTGATCTAATCAGACTTTCACAATCAGGTGCTGGCATAGAACTATAGCAAATATTTCCTGAATCCTTAGCCAGCCACATTTATAGCATTTGGGAAAAAATATGAATACTAACCCCTTCGTTACCTACATTCCTCACATAAGAAGCAGCAGTTCTATGGATTCTCTTCAGGCACTGATCTGATAGGCCACTGTGACTTTGCATGAGAGAAGAAAAATTGCTAGTTACATTTTTATTTCTCTGTGAAAGTTACTCCACAGCCTTCCAGAGGAGCTCTGCTCGTGCACTGGCCAGAGTGCGGCCTGGCGAGATCCACCCTAGGTCACCATCAGTGCCCTTTGAATGTTCCTTCTTAAGGTTCATCGGTAAAGGGTCTTCCTCTGGGAGCCATAAATGTATTTGTTAGCCATTTGCCCAAGGTACCTGCCCTATCTTATTGTCAGATGCTAATCAATGCCCTAAATTACAAATAAATTAAGGATAATAGCAAGTGTATTTAAAAACTCTCTGAAAATTTATGCGTATTTTCTGTAACTGCTACAAATACCAGGCAAGTATGCAACTTCACAGATTTGCAAAACAGGCTGTTAAAAGGCCATGGTATAGGCAGAATCAAAATACTTAATGAACATAAACACTCGCATTGTAGAAAGTTCTAAGAAACAATGTTAAAAAAATCTTGAAATGTATGTGCAAACTGCAAAGAGGAACAACATTGATTGATTCACTTTTTAAGTGCCTAAAGATTATATTCAGGAACACAAAATTCACCGTTCAGTGAATGATAGATTTTACAGTATCCACGCAAGAAATTATCAGAATAACAAAACAGTCCCTGTGCCAGAATCTTTAAACAGTCAAAGTCAAAATTTTCCGTAACTGTGACATAATGTCGAGGTTTTGATGGTGGGGTGACAATAAAACCATGGCAAATGTATTGTTAACCCCCTTCTGTCCCTCTTTCCCCCTTCAACCCCTCCCTCTCCCCCCTTCCCACTAAGGACAGGTGATCGGGAGGGAAAGAAGGACAGAGAGAAGAGAATTGGAAAAATTAAAAATGTTTTACTAATACTACCAATAAGAATAGAGAATATAATACAAAATATACAAAACCAATCTTGAAAGTCTCAGCAGCAGCAGAGCCGGCACCCGAAGTCCTGGATTGGACTCTGCAGCCAACCGGAGCTGTATTCAATCTGTCACTAGGCCTCAGTTCGCAGGGACAACTAGCGAGGTCCTCTCCTAATGTTGGTCATAAGGAAAAGGAACGAGATCCTTGTGATCTCCTACTTTTATATGAAGTATTCACGTGAATGGGATGTTATACACAGTTGGTCAGTTTCTTGGTCACCTGTTTCTCGTTGCTCCTCTTGCGAGATGTGCGTAAAATCATTATCAATAACCTCGCATTCCATTGCTATGTTTACCAAAACATGTATCTGGTTTTCCAGGAAAATGCAGCTAATATGAAAGCTTTAGCTGACAGGCAAATTCACTAAAAGAGAAACTTGTTTTTAACAAAACCAGGACACGTAAAAAAGTCCATTTAAAAAAATCCAATTCTGGATGCAGCTATGTATGCATGAAAACTCACAGTGAATTCAGCTTCCTCAGAAGGTCTTCATTACCCTCAAACACTCAGAGATGTAAATTTACTACAATTCCCTAGCACTGCTTTCCTTTTCCTGAGAGATTGCCAGTCTCAGCTGCTTCCCCCAACACTTTGATGATGGGAGCCAGTTAAAGGCGAGAAACAATATTCGTGACCCTCTGCAATTAAAAAGATCTCAGGTTTCAGACATTGAATCTAAAATTCTTGCAGCAAAGTGTGTGTGGGTGTGTAGCCTAGAGATTAAATAAAATAATTCTTGACAGCTTCTGTTGAGTAAATTGAAGTAATAAATACATTTAATTAAACGAATATGTTCAAGGATATTAACTACTTACGGAAACTGTATTAACAAAAGAAAGTTTAATTCATTATTGGAAATACTTCCATATTTTCTTGTTACTGTTTGTGAAGAATAGCAAGAACAAGGATCAAGGAAAAAAAAAAAAAAGGATGATATTTCCAGTCCTTGGATGCTGGGAAAATTTCTCCATTAACTTCAAAAGCATTTTATCAGAAAGCATTTAATGTTTTTTGTAGTCTCAGTTGCATTTTTTCTTCATTTTCAGTTTCAAAAAGTTTCTGTGTGGATGAGTATTTAGTCTGTTTTCACCAGTTTAGCCATGGTACTAAAACTCTGGGAGATTGCTGCTTAGACACAGCTTAAACTGGCAGATGAAGACATTATTTCACACTTGAGAACATTCTCTGTGTATCTGCGCCTTGCTGCCGCTGGCTAGGTGGAGCCATGAGCAATAAAACTGGTCACATGATGCAAGTGGTTTTTATTCACTTAAATCTCCAGATGTGATGATTTAATAAGATACGTAAATTTGGGGTAAAGTTTGCAAGTTGGAGAAAGATGAAAGTTGCGTTGCAGTAGGTATAATTTAGGTGCAGTAACCTGAAGCTGCCAGACAGTCAAGGTAAGAGTTCAAAAATCAAAGAGCTCTTCTTATAGGACTATCATGTATGTAGTTCAAGTGAAAGAGGCTGCCTTCTAGGTAAGATTTAGATGTGAAATTCCATGTAGATACAAGGTCTGGCAGCTATTTTCCCGTTTCATTTTTCTTTCATTTCTGTTAGGTTCTTTAGATTTCACACGTGACCCTCCCATATCTGATTATTTTTCACCCTTAATTTTAAAACTGTCCCTAAAATGATCCTCAATTGTTTAATTAGGCTCACATTAATAATTTCAAATGAAAACTTCTCATGCTATGTCTGATTTGTCTTGTTCTGGCAGATAGTCAAGGACTGTGCTTCTCACTCCTGAAGACTAACCACAAAACCTCGTCCTAATCAGAATAATCTAAAAGTCTTTCTGAGACTGGGGCTATGCAGGCATCTTGACTCCTTGTTTTCCTAAGAAGGAATCTGATTTCAGAATCTGGAGGGGTCTATGGTCTGCAGGTATGACTGGAGAAGCATCCTATATGTGTGAATCTAAATGAGGCCACTTGTACCACATTGCTCACAACTGAGGCCCCAGTCAAGATTATCTCTTGGGTTGTGTTTTGGTTTTTGTTTTGTTTTTGTTTTAGTTTTACTAAATGTTTCTCTTTCAGATTTATTAACTTGCTTTTCTCAAGAGGTCTTTTAGACATGTTGTCTAAAGCAGTTATCAATAATTCAGGTGGGCTGGATCAGGATGATAGTGTGGTTTGGAAGTGAGCTGCACCTGTGATAGACTTTATTGGTGGAGATGAAGCAGCTCATTTCTGCCCATATTTTAGTTCACAAAAAAAGAAGGGAATTAATAAGTCTTTTACCTGAAAATTGCGTCCACCCTGCTTTGGAAGGTTATAACAAAAAGGCTGAAGTTAATGTGATTTTTTTTTTTTTTTTTTTTTTGTGTAGCACAGCCTGAATTGTGTGTGTTACACACCAGGTAAGGAGAATTATTGTTGTTGCCATATCACTCCCATATCACTGTTGTGGATATATCCAGCCCCACAAGAAGAATCGGATACATTCATGTAGATATACATCCTGTAAACTAAAAGATGTTATTTACCATTTAATTTAATAGAACTGTACAATGAATTGTTATGTATCTACAATAAAAGAATTCTATTTATTTTTGCTTTTGATTGAATGACATTGAATTACATAAATAATATCACTTATGCTTTCAGAAATTAAACACCAAAACCCAAAGAACTAACAGAATATTGAATAAATTGAGACTTACCTGTTTGAAACTGAACTGAGATGTAAGTGGGAAATGCTGATAAGCAAAGGGAAACAGCGTGAATAGGTGGTGAATTATATCCTTCATTAGGAGCCTTATGTATGTATTAGCAACATAATTGTGCTAAAGGGATCTGTTTGGAATCCCATTTATTTATGGAACGAAGCAAAATAAATGATGGCTATGATCAGGCCTACTACATATGGACAGTAGGTTTTCTTTTTAATTTTGTCGTTGTCCCCCATACCTTTTCAAGGGTGGTACAGACATGCACAGAGTATTAATTTTATACATGAATATGTACTGAAAGTAAAAAAAGGGGTGATTTGAATTTCTGGATTTCTTTATGTGAAGTTATATGCAACTACATTATTCTGTTGATGCTCCATATGTAGTTTCACTGTTCCCAATGCAAATTATACTGAGAAAATGCCAGCATTATTAAGGTTGACATAATCAGTACTTCTCCGTGCAGTGTTGTAAAATCGTGTATGTTTTTGCTTCTGTCCAGCATCTGCTTCTTGCCTCTTTCTCACCCCCACCTGCTGCTGGAGCAGCAATGTTGAGGAGAGAGTTGTAAGGCTGTGTTCCCTTCTGTCTCCTCTTTTATCAACATGCCCCTTTGCCTTCCTGAGAAAATCCTGGAATAGGACTGAGCAGAAATACAGCACATGTGGGGCTATCAACCTGCAAATCCCAGTATGGGACTGAGCAATGGAAGGGACTGTGCCAGGGTAAGAGGTCTCAAAACCTAGAGTGATAATTGTGGCCCTTGTGATACCTCCCTAATGGGGGCAGACTGGAAAGGGCAGGTTAGGAGAGTAAGGAAAGTGAAAGACCTTTGTTTCCACACACCACCCGTGGAAAGGTACAGAAGGTATCGTTATACTGTTCTGTTATCTTTATTATGAGAAATTCAATACAACATCTTAGTTATAGGCTGTGTGTCTATGTGTAGTTTCAATGCACAAATATACGTAAGAGGATGAGTATTTGTATATGTATATTCTATATCCCTCTGCATATAAGAATATCAGTTTCATTACTATTTCCCATTCTGCTAGCTGACATGAAAATTTTGTAGCTTTGTTTTGATCAGCCTGAAGTGATGACTAAGTTGCGAATGGTAACTTCTCAACCATCTCTCTGGGCTGTCGATTTAATCAGTTAAACTGATTTTAGTCAAGAGAACCAGTCTGATACAAATCTATATGAATATGACACATATATAAGAATGATACAAACATCAGTGTGCAATTATAGCCTTAGAAATGTGCAATATTTTAGATACAGCTCTCGAGCCTTAAATTCTCTTTCCATAGGAAGTTACAAAGATACAGGAGAGAGAGACTAGCCCAATCTATCTTGCATGCTGTTCATCCTTAAAAGCAACTGCCAAGGAACTCCCAACAGGGACTTTAGCTTCATAAGACTTATGGAACAGAATTCTTTCTACATACAGTAAAGTGGACAGATATGAGATACTTGCAAGTGTGTGACTGTACCCCTCAAGATCTGACATTCAGACTATAAACATCACATCCAAGCTGTATTGCAGCAGGGAGGAGAAATGATTTTAATATTTTAAAAATACTTCTTAGAGATTTCCATCCACTGCTGTCAAATCATACTAAAAATGACCAGAGTGCCAAGCTAGTCTTTTTGCACACATCCAAATAATTCAGATCATATATATTCATATAGTCCTCATGCCAGTAATTAATAAATCCTACCTGCTTCCCTCTTCTTTCCCCAAGAAAGTATAACTACCATTTCAGCAGGTGTGATACCAAGTGAAATCGGACAGATGATGTGTTCAGTGTGATACAAAGCTGTAAATCTAAAACCACTACACTGTTGTCTTTACTGTCTCTGGAAGGACCTGTATATAATTTGAACTTTGGCTAGCTGCTGCATCTTGCATAATTTTGAAGTGCTTTTGTCTTGCTAATAATCTCATTTTTTTGGCTGTGCTTGCTTTGGCTTGCTTCCTTCTGCACACTGGCACACTGGCACCAGGCAGGAAAGTTAATCTAAGGGCCAGCTGTGAGCTCTTCTCTCACTGTACCATATGATGCTCCTTTGATTTCAATGGACAGATTTCATGCTTGCTAGGAGAAAGTATTAACTTACAGTTAAAAGTTTAAAGTTATTTTTCTCTCCTCTTTTTAAGAGGCCATGGAAACATGTAAATTTGTCAAATCCTGGGGACTTGCTAGTTCCAGTATCAACTCAGCACTTTCCAGGATCTGACTCCAAAGATTACAAATTCCAAATAAAAACAACATTGTAGCAGCAAAGATAAAAGACTCTAATACTTTAAGATAAATGGGATATAGACGATGTTTTCTTTCTTTTTTTTTTTGTTTGTTTGTTTGTTTTTAATGGCAAGAAAGTTATCTTAATGGTGAAACCTTTGCTGAATTCAACACAAACATACAAGCTATAAAACCATACTGGTGATTAAACAGAAATTATTTAGATTTTTTTGCATTCGTTTTACATCTTGATTCTTGTGGATGATTTTTTGTGTTAACCATAAAACAGTATCTTAACTTTAACTCCCTCAGTTACATCGATTATTTAGGTTTTGACCTAATTTTAGTATTAAAGAGCTTCCCAAACTAAAATTACCAGGAGAAAGAAAACTAATTTTTTTTTCCTCAAACCATTTCTGCATTTTTCTTCCTCCTCTGTACATCCCACTCACCAAGATCCTAGAACTAACAGATAGCTATGTAAATTTAAATCTGAATTGATGAGAAACAGTGCTAAATGTATTATGTTGTACCAGCGCTTAAAAAACTTCTGGGCTTTTATTTACATGCCACCCTTGTTCTCTTAAATGTATAGAATATTTTAATAATTTTTCTTCAAGTCTTCACTGATCAAATTTGAATAAATACCTCTGGCATGTTGTCTTTTGGTATAAAGTTCCAAGTTGAAACTGAAGCACTTGCATAGAAAATAACAGGATGAAGACACCGATATAAGGTAAACAAGTTCTGTTGGTTTGCTATCAGCATCCCCTAGCGGTGATATTCATTATTTTCTTGTCAGACTTACACGGAGGAAATAATTTGATAATTTGTTTACATGGATTAGAAGATCAAAAAACTGGTGATACTTTGAAAGACAGTCTGTGGGAAAAGAAAAAGTATTTGCAGGTCTTTCCTGTTAGATTTTCAACATTATTTTACAGTTGAAAAAATGAAGAAACTGACAAAACCCCAATGTGTTTAATCATGTGTCTGGTTTGTGTAATGAATGTTGGTAGGGAAATTAAAATATAAACATAAGAATTTCAAAACAGCCTCATTTTCGATTCTCGGATATGAACCCCTTAGTATTATTGTTTGTTTTCATGACATTGCAGCAGAAAGTTAAATACAAAAATGAGTTAAACTGAAAATCTGTGTCAAAGATGAACTTTTACAAAGCTATATTGACATTGTTCTCCTGTGCATTTCCATTTTACTTCATTTAAATTTTAGTGTAATAAAACATTTTAGACAATGAAGTCTAAAACAATTGATAATTTAATCTTAATTTGTTATATAACACATTAAAGCACTTAAAAAAAGACTTGAGTGACTCAGGAGGCTAATTCCTCTGTTTTTCGGGCTTTTTTGCTGAACCTAGTTTATATTTTATCAAAATGGATTCTTGTGTTGAAAATAGGCAGTGCATGCTTAAACCTGCAACATAATTTAGGCAGTCCAAAATCTAAACCAATTAGTATGATTCTCTGTTCCTTTCATCTGACCAAAGGAAGATGTTGGAAAGGAAAGGAAAGGAAAGGAAAGGAAAGGAAAGGAAGGGAAGGGAAGGGAAGGGAAGGGAAGGGAAGGGAAGGGAAGGGAAGGGAAGGGAAGGGAAGGGAAGGAAAGGAAAGGAAAGGAAAGGAAAGGAAAGGAAAGGAAAGGAAAGGAAAGGAAAGGAAAGGAAAGGAAAGGAAAGGAAAGGAAAGGAAAGGAAAGGAAAGGAAAGGAAAGGAAAGGAAAGGAAAGGAAAGGAAAGGAGAAGAGAAAGAAGAGAATGAAAAAGAAAAGAAAATTATTCTATTAATTGGGGTAAATTAAAATGAAGTTAAAATAGTTGGTCTCTATGGCTACTGTGTATGCCATGTTACAGTTTGATAGGGTCTATAACACCAACAATTTCTCTACTCTCCACCAAAAGACATGTGGCTATGTGTACCAGCTTTGATGGGTACCAGGGTAGCTGTGGGCCTTGTGTGTTCCCCGACATATCCAATTTTTATGTATGTGAGTGTTTCGTAGACTTCCCATGGAGAACTAGAGGCCTGTATGGGAGGGACTACCCACTCGGGTGTCCTGTGAAGTTTCTGTGCCTGCCAAATGGTAAAGCTTGCAACAGCAGTCCAGTGTCAGCAAGGGTGTACCCTGGGATCTCATTATAGTCTCAGAATTCTGCATTTTTCACCCCATTCCATGTGCTTTCCTCCTCTACTCTAAGCAGACTATTTTAAACTTTAGTAAGGTAATGGGGAGAGTTGAAATGGAGCTGGTGTATATAAGAGTTCTTATACTAGTGCAGAAGAGACTGAATTTTCAAAGGCTGCATTTCTTACTATGTGTTTGGAACTCTGAACAGCTCCCCTTTCTTTCCCCTTTGCTGACATCCCCTCTGGGGATGCAATCTGCAGGTTTTGTCAGCTTCAATATGGAGTGGTGCATTTAAACACTTCCTGACAATTTTGAGTCGAGTAAATGCCAACCCACTCTACTGACATCTATTTTACTCTTCTGAGTTAAGAAGGATTGACAACCTTATTGTGTGCCGTTGTCATTTATTTTAATATATTTTAAATATTTTTTTTTTTTTAATTTCTCTTGTTATTATTAGTAGATCAAAACTCACCAGCCCTAAAGGAGTCAAGAAGGCATTTCAGGCTACATATAAACAGTGTCAAAATGGAGACAGATGCCACTAGAGAAGTGATGAAGAAAAGGAATGGGATGGGAAGGAGGAATTTGAATTCCAGCTTTTGACAAGGATCTTATCTATTGATTGATACTGTGCAATCTATCTTTAAGACCTTAAGACATTTGGTATTTTTTTTTTTTTTTTTTTACTTTTCACAACACAAAGAAGACTCAGTTTGTTTGTCACTTTTAGCATTCACTCCCCTTTTACTGTCCCAGCATTCACAATCATTATATTAGGAAAGTTAGAAGGTATGTCTCTGAAGTCTCTTTTTAGTATGGTCTTGTGCTCCATGAATGTCTACCCATTTTTGTGTGTGATGACACTATCTCATTACCCTGTCTCCTGTTTTCCATAAGTTAACACCTACTGAGTGAATAAGTATTTTGTTTGTTTTCAGTCAGTTTCCTACTAGTGTTTCAACAAGTGCTACCTGGTTCTCTAATTGCAGAATTTGGTGAAAAATGGTTTTGTGTTCAGATTTTCCATGGCCTTCATGATTCTGTAAGGCCTCTTCAGCTGGGACTTAAAAGTCCCAGCCTTCCTCATTTACCCTCATAAACTATCCCTCTAGTCACTTGACCTTCTCTACATCTTCTCTAGCTATGCCTCCTTCCTCAGATGCAGAGACCAGAACTGGGCATAGTAGCTCCAAAGCAGGCATGACAAAGTTTCTTAAAATGGGACAGTGATGTCTTCTGTCCTGCTCTCAACATCTTTCTGTTGATGTCCAAAATTTTATTGCCTTTTTTTGGGCTACTGTTGCACAATGGTCTCAGAGAACTGCAAGTGATGACTCTCAAATTCTTCTAAATTATAATTGCATTTTTATGAGTTCAGGACTGCATATGACAACTTTAGGGTAGTTTTCCTTAACCAGAGCCTTCTTTGCTTGCTCATCTGCTACCTTTTTACCCACTTACAAAATTTGTTAAGACTTTTTGGCATTCCTGGTGAATGACTTGGCTTTTGACCGCCCGGAAGAGAGGAATTGGCTGCAGGCTTGCAGAGTTCACAGTACAATGAACTTCAGATCATTGATAAAGAAGCAAAATGAAACTGAGTCAGTCTCTGGGGAACATGACTGTTGACTCCTCTTGATCCTGAGAACTGTTCATTAAGCCTTGTTGTTTGATTCATATTTTTTAAGCTGTGAAAGATTTTTTTTTTCCTTCAGTCCTGTGACAGCTGTTTAATAATAAAAGGCTTTAAAAAAATTCGTACAAAGTATGTCTGCTGGATTTTTTTTTTTTTATCCACATGCCTATTGATACACAAAAAGGAACTCTTGAACGCCAATGAGTCAGCGTTTCCTTGCACAAAAATCCATGTTGGCTTTCCTCAGAGATTCTTTATTTACATACTTGCCACTGTTTAAGAACAAATGGCAGTGTGGAGGTTAGATGGATTTGGATACCAAAACGCCTTAATCACAGATATATGCAATTTTATGAGTTACATGACTTTCCTGAGTTTTGGGAGAGATGGTGCAGTTAAGAAGAAGGGTCAGGCAAGTCAGTGCAGCATTCCCAGCTGTGTGATACGCAGTCCAGGAGGGGTCCCTGGTTGTCTCTTTGAGTCCCTCTCAGGATCCTCCTCCTCAGACCTAAATAGACTCCCCTTTCATAAAACACTGTGATCTCTCCCCACATAACCTTGGGGTTTCTACCCCATGCACCATGAGTCACCCTCACCCCATCAGTTATTTGATCTGCAGGCAATACCTGACTGGCATTACCCTTTCAAATCTGTGTCCTGTGCCTGCCTGTGGCCATGGAAATGACTGCTTGCAGCACTGTGGTGGCTGACTGCATGGGAGCTGCGATAGTTTATTCTACCAGTGCTGGGTGTACTCTTCTTCACAGACGAGTTCAGTAGGCAATCAGTGCAGTCCGCTTGCTTCATGTAGGGGTGGCGGTGCAATGACAGGGACTCTTCTCTGGATATCCAGGGTGGTATTAGCAATCAGGACACCAATGAAAGAGCTTGAACTGTCCCTTGTGTTTCAGGTGCTGCTTAGAGTCCTCCATAGGTGACAAGGATTTCTTTCTGTTGGGAGATAGGATCAAACGTGCTGGGCCAATGCACCCAAATGGTGCAACAAACATGGGAACAGTTATCACAGAGATTTCCCACAACTAGCTTATTTTTTAATGATGCGGAGCTGGAGGGTTTAAATAGTGGTCTGTATTTAATATAACTGTAATAGTACTTCCTTCTCATCTTCCCAAAAATGAAATATCAAGCTCCTCAGGAATAGAGAACTCTTGGCAATGTGGCTTTGACAGGTGTTGCTAGAAAAGAGTGGGCCAAATTGGGAAAAACAACACATGAAAACACTAAGACAGAAGGGCATCCCGAAATATGTCAGTTATCACTCTTGATTACTTTTGATTGATGGTGGCTAAAAGAAGCTCATAGCTATGAGCAAGAAAAGATTCTTTCCTAGACTGATGTCTGCTATCTTCAAGAAGGCAGGCTATTGTAATTTTCTGAGGTGCAGGAAGGGGAAATCTAAATGCTTTTGCATTCAATATCTAACCAATTTATCTTTCAAATTGAAATTATCTACAAGACTAAATTTTGTCTAGAAATGTAGATTGAAAAAAGGTAAGAACTAAACTGAAGATAGCTGTTCCTCACTGAATGCTGTTTATATCGGAATTAAGCTGAAGAGACAAAATGTGAGAGAAAAGCAGAAAAAAACAGGATTTTTTTTCTGGATTCCTTTTCCTAAACATCTGAATTTAGGAAAATGGAAGTAGATAGAAACTCAGCTAGTGGTATGGTGAAGGAGCACATCTCACTTCTAGGTGTTATCTGGTGTTTCAGTCTCCACCACTGCCAAGCGACAGCTAGACTTCTTAGCTAATCATTCACAGGCAGCTGTGTAGAAGAAAAAAAAAGGTTTGCATTACTCCAGTCACCTTCATTTTCCCATGCTGTACTTCTTAGCTGGACTACTTAATGTACTGTCGTGCAAAGAATAATTGTGGGCACACTAGAACAGAACTGGAATTTTAATTTGAATTTTATTTTGATGTGACTACAGAGAGTTACTGTCACCACACTGGTCTGCACAAATAACACATTTCTCCATCTGGTTGCCTAACAGGAAATAAAGAAAAGTAAAATCCAAACATTGCAGGGGAGCTATACGGTCACTTTTAGTCTAAACAAACTCTCAGTTCCTTCAAGTTCTCAACTCCATTTTTAGCATAAAGTAAAAAAAGCAATTAAGAGCAATGTTTGTATCAGTAGTAGTATTTCATAGAATCAATAGGAAGGTTTGGATTGGAAGGGACCTTAAAGATCATCTTGCTGAAATGCCCTTGCTCCCTGGGCAGGGGCACCTTCCACCAGACCAGGTTGTTCAAAGCCCCATCCAACCTGGCCTTGAACACTGTTAGTAATGCGGCATTCACAGCTTCTCTGGGCAGCCTGTTCCAGTGCCTTGCCACCCTCATGGTGAAGAATTTCTTTTCTATATCTAATCTAAATCTATCCTCTCTCAGTTTAAAGACATTAACCCTTGTCCTATCACTACATGCCCTTGTAGAAAGTCCCTCTCCAGTTTTCTTGTAGGTCCCCTTTAGGTACTAGAAAGCTGCAGTAAGTTCATCCCAGAGCCTTCTCTTCTCTAGTCTGAACAACCCCAATTTTCCCAGCCTGTTTTCATAGGAGAGGTGATCCAGCCCTCTGAGAGGATCACATCCCTTGAACTGTTGGTCGTGCTGCTTTTGATGCAGCCCAGGGTATGGTTGGCTTTCTGGGCTGCAAACGCATATTGCTGGGTCACGTTGAGCTTCTCATTAACCAACACTCTCAGGTGTTTTTTTTCAGGGTTGCTCTCTGTCCATTCTCCCCCAGCCTATGTTGATGTCAAGGGTTGCCCCAACCCTGCTGCAGGAATCTGTCTTTGTCCTTCTTGAACTGCACAAGGATCCCACAGGACCACCTCTCAAGCCTGTGAAGGTCCCTCTGGATGGCATCCCTTTCCTCCTGTGTGTCAACCACATCACACAGCTTGGTGTTGTTGGCAGACTTACTGAAGGTACACTCAATCCCACTGTCCATGTGTCTGACAAAGATGTTAAGCAACACCAGTCCCAATACTGACCCCTGAGGAACGCCACTCATCACTGGTCTCCACTTACATATCGAGCCATTGACTGCAATTCTTTGAGGGTGACCATCCAGCAGTTCCTTATTTACCAAATGGCCCATCCATTGAATCCATGTTTCTCCAATTTAGAGACAAGGATATCGTGCAAGACAGTGTTAAATGCTTTGCACAAGTCCAGGTAGATTATCTCAGTTGGTCTTCCCTTATCCACCAATGCTGTAACCTCATCATAGAAAGCTGCTAAATTTGTCAGGCACAACTTACCCTCAGTGAAGCCATGATGACTGTCACCAATCACTTCCTTATTTTCCATGTTCCTTAGGATAGTTTCCAGGAGGATCTGCTCCAGGATCTTGATGGGCACAGAGGTGAGACTGACTGGCCCACAGTTCCTTGACTGTTCTTCTTTCCTTTCTAAAAATGGAGATTATGTTTCCCCTTTTCCAGTCAGTGGGAGATTCACCAGACTGTCACAACTTCTCAAATATTATAGATAATGGCTTAGTGACTTCATCTGCCAGTTCCCTCAGGACCCACAGATGCATCTCATTTGGTTCCATGGACATGTGCACCTTCAGGTTCCTGCGATGATCTCAAACCTGATCTTCTCCTATAGCGAGTGTTTCTTCATACTCCCAGGCCCTGCTTTTCCTTCCTGCAACTTGGGCGGTGTGTCCAGTGCACTTGCCAGTGAAGACTGAGGAAAATAAGTCTATGAGTACCTCAACCTTCTCCATACCCTGGGTAATCAGGTCTCCTGTTTCCTTCCAGAGAGAGCCCATATTTTCCCTAGTCTTTCTTCTATCACCAAAATATCTATAGAATCTTTTCTTGTTGCCCTTGATGTCCCTGACCAGATGCAATTGTATCAGGGCTTTATCTTTCCTAACCTGAGACCTGGCTGCTCAGGCAATTTCTCTGTATTCCTTCCAGGCTACCCATACTTACTTCCACCCTCTGTAGGCTTCCTTTGTGTGTCTGAGTTTGTCCAGGAGTTCCTTGTTCATCCATGCAGGCCCCCTGGTATTTTTGACTGACTTCCTCTTTGCTGAGATGCACCACTCCTGAGCTTGGAGGGGGTGATCCTTGAATATTAACCAGCTTTCTTGGGCTCTTCTTCCCTCCAGGGCTTTATCCCATGGTATTCTACAAAGCAGATCCCTGAAGACGACGAAGTCTTCTCTTCTGAAGTCTAGGGTAGTGAGCTTGCTGTGTGCTCTCCTCATTGACATAAGAATCTTGAACTCTGCCATTTCATGGTCACTTCAACCAAGGTTTCCCTTGAGCTTCACATTCCCCACTGGCCCTCCTTGTTGGCTCTTCTGTCATTTGGAAAAGGAAGTTAGCAGTAACATATTCCAGGAACCTCCTGGTTTGCTTATGCTTTGCTTTATTGTGCCTCCAACAGATATTGGGGTGGTTGAAGTCCCACATGAGGACTAGGACTTGTGAACTTGAGGCTGGTCCTATCTGTCTGTAGAGGGCCTCATCTGCTTGGTCTTCCTGATCGTGTGACCTGTAGCAGACCTCCGCTACAATGTCACCTCTTCCCTGTCCCTGCCCTCCCTTTAATCCGGACCCCTAAGCTCTCAGTCTCCTTCTCATCCACCACCAGAGTTCTACACACTCCAGACAGTCATTGACACAGAGGGTGATAGCCCCTCACTGTCTCTCCTGCCTGTCCTTCCCAAAGAGCCTATATTGTTCCATTCCAACACTCCAGTCATAGGAGCCATCCCACCACATCTTGGTGATGCCGGTAAGATCATAGCCTTGTAGGCACGTGCTCATCTCTAACTCCTCGTTTATTCCCTATGCTATCTGTATTTGCATAGAGACATTTAAGTTGGGCCTTTGATGAAGCTGACTCACTGTCTGGAGTGGCTGGAATTCCTTTGTGTTGCTCTTCAGGATCTCTTCTGCTCACCTGTGAGCCTTCTCCAGGCTCTGGGTGTTGATTGCTGGAACTGGCATCACACTGGTAAGAGTGGGATGGATTGAGGTTCCCTTCCCATGGCAATTTAAGTTTCAATTTCTTTCAACAGAAGAACTCCTCTGACAATAGAATTGACAGAGTCACATACAAAGTGGCTTTTAGCAAGTAATGATTGTAGTTTGTTAAAATCTTTGTTGAATGTTTTAAAACAATGCTGTTACTGCAGGAAAATACAAATTGAGAACTCTCTACCTGGAAACACAGAAAATCAAACTGGTAAACGAATAGGTTTTAGTTCTGTAATGAAAGAGTTCCAACCTCAAATTTTGAGTTTAAATCAATATAACCTTAACCTGCAGAAATGGAAAACTGTGAAGAACAAGCATTGTACCAACTTTGAAAGTAGGACAGGAACTAAATGTAGAATTCAACATGATATGATATTTCTTAAAGGTAAAATTGTAGTCATGCTGAGATGTATGATTGACAGTGGAAAATATCTTTGGACTACTGAAAGATCAATTTTAATTGGAAGTTAGGTTCAATGTAGGAAAGTAACTTCTGGTAACCAAAAAATTATACCTGAAACAAGATTCTAAGGGTTGAGGTGACCTTAAAAACTCTCCTAATCCATCTGGCTACTCTTAGGCAGGATCAACTATAGCTAACCCATTTCTAATACATTTAAAGTGCTCTTGGAATTCCAGTGACAGAAAATTCAATTTGCCATCACTTACTACTTTCCAAATATTATTATTATTCTTAACTGAAAAAAATTACGGCATTCTTGTCTTTCCTTACTTGCAATGGAAACGTGCTTGTTCTTGTTCTGTCCTTCTCAGATACGGAGAGTAGTTCATTCTTTTTTTTTTTTTTTTTGCAGTTACTTCATGAAGAATAGAAAACCATTGCCATAAACTTGCTCTGTGTTTCCTTCTACGAACTTTTTTTTTTTTTCCTGTAGAACAAATGCTTTTTAGACATTGTTGTTACACTTCTTTAAATTGCTTTCTATTTTTATTGTAGTATTGTACTTAATCTGAACACAGTACCTCAGAAGAGGTTTTGTTTATGAATAGAGCAGAAATTTCACTTCCTGTGTCCTATGAAGTTTTATATATATATATATTTTTTTTTTTTTCTTTCCAAGAGCATATTATTGGTTATATCTCAATTTACTGCTTGAGAAAATCATTACTCTAGGGTCTTAACCCCTTTTTTTTCTAGATATGTCCTCTGATGGGACTTGCTGCATCTCTCATCTGGTTTGTATATGTGGCTTTTATGCTACATTTGAGCCAGCAACATACAGCAACTGGCAATGCTGAGGGAGTCACTCATCTGTGATGATGCAAGTTCTGCAACAAATGCCTTGTTCTTACAGGACTCTCAGCCAGTAGTTTTGTTTTCATAGAAGCACACTGCCTACAGATCCTTCTGATTTCACTGCCTCAGCACTCTAAAAATCAAGACACGAGTCAAACGTGGATCATTAACCACAAGTCTCCTAGAGTGATCCTTTCAAAAGCTGCAGCGTCACTGAGCATAACTCCTATTGAAAATTCCTGTAAAATCTCAAAGCTATGACTACCAGTCATTGCTACAGCAAAATTAAAAAACTGTTTCAATTTTTCTCCTTTTCAGTTAGTGCCAATTTGATTCTAATGAAACTGAGACATTCACACATGACTTAAGAGTTACTAATAGACACGTTTTCTCAACACTTATGAATCTGTGACCACCCCATCAACACTTACCTACTCCTCTCCTGAACCAGTCCTGACTACAGATCAACTGATAGAGGTAGGCCCTTTTTGTGACAGTTTGAACAAATATGCATTGAAATAAGAAAGATCTATCAAAGAGGTAATTTTCATAAGGTGTTTTGGACAGTAGAGAAAATATTAAGAGGCTCTGAGTATGCTTGTGGGTAAAGAAGTCAGACTCTGGAATAGGCACGACACGACTACTGGTTTTGATTATTATTATTATTTTTTAATATTTGGAAAATATGTTTAGAAAGAGATTATATTCTTCAAAGATTTCTGGAATCCTTGAAAGAAAAACCTTACTGGGATGCCTGTGAGCAATACACTTTGTAAACCTGGGCTTTATCTTTCCTCAAGTCTCTTGTAACAAGCTTAAGATGCACTGATGTCTACAAAAAAACTGACAACAGATCAAGCTCCCAGCATGCCGAGATTCTTGCCTGTCATGCTGCCCAATACTGTCTCATTGTTTTTCCCTAATCTGTCTGTATTGATCCACTGTGTCTTGTCTTATATGCAGATACTGGGCTCAGTGGGACAGGAATTGAGTTGCTATGTTATATCTGTACTTGGGATGTTCCATGAAAAAGATCGATAGATGCTTCAGCCAAACGAATTACAGAAATTCTGTTGCCTGTTTTCTGTAGTTCTACTGTGTAGCCAATGTACTGCCAAATCGATCTTAATCAAAAATGCTTTCAGCATGAGAGACTCACGCAGTTACTTGCGCAGGAGCATATAATCTTTCACAATAATCTTATTTGCACCTACTGCAATTTGTTACAATTGAGCAAGGCAATGTATTAGCAAGACCCAGAGCATCTCGGTTTAACTCTGAGTTTGGCTCTGTTTCAGCTGAGGGATGGACCAGGAAGCCTCAGGAGGATCCTTCTACTCCAAATTAATGTAAGAGTCTATGGTTTTTTAAAAATTTTCAAATAATTCCTCATTTTTGTTCAGAGAAATTTTGCACAGTGGGTTGATATGTTCTCATTTTCTAGGCAAAGATGTATTGGTGGTTGGAAGGGTTGCATCACTATTTTGTCTCTTTTCTGCTAGAAGAAGTGGCATAGTTGTCTAATCTTATGGTTTTAAAGATACGAAGCTCCTCAACGCCGGATCCTTTCAGGACTGACTCAGCCCTTCACTCTTCTGAGAAAAGTAAACTGCAGTTTTCTGTACGTGTGTTTTTTTAGCTGTCTCCTTAGAACCCCAATGTTTTAACCACTTGGACACTGTACCCCTCTTTCACTCCATCCTACTACTGCATGCCTTTCTGTATACAGGTTTTATAGCTAAGCGTCAGCACTGGTCCAGCAATACATGCTTCTCAAAACATATAGAAAAAACCCCAAACCCTCTTGAATGGATTAATTCGGTAGCATGCTTGAGTAAGTGGGTTAAACAAAAACATGCTAGTTTAAATTTGAAGCTTTAGAAGAAAGGTAAAAAGCAACAGTGACTGACTTTAAAATAATCCATTTCTTAACAATCATTTATCAGGCAAAATGTCAGAAAAGATTAAAATAAAGAACTTTGACTCTTCTGTGCACGATTTTTTAGGCTCTTAAAGTCCAAGCTTATTCTGCCTGTCAGGAGTACAACTAATGAAGGGTTTTTTGAGAACTTTTGCTGTGTTCCTTGGGATTATAAAAGAAGAATGAAAAATGAACATTTTTCTTGCTCCAGTAGTGATCTTCAGACATTCCTAAAATGCCTTAGCTCAAGCTGCTTTACAGCCATTTCACAAATTTGACTTGGCAAAAATATTAATGATTTGACCTTCATTTCAAGTTTACTTTGTGCTCACAAGAGCCATGGGTAGTGATGAGGAATATTATTCCGTTGCTAGTGGCAATTAGGTTGCTTGGTAGCCATAGTACTGCTTACCAGGGGGAAATCCTGCCTAGCTATCAGTAAATTTCATTCAGAACATTTACATTTATGGACTCTATTTCTTGCACCCTCTGTGATCCTCCTTTTGTTCTCAGCAAGTCCTTTAAGTACTACCACTGGGTCAAAAATCTGCATAGTTTGTAGTAGTAAATAGCAAATATAACATCCTTTTCATGAAAACTAAACTAAACATGTACATAGAACAAAACCGCCCATACTGCAGGATATAAAACAATGACATAGTCACCTCATGGCAGCATAATTACTATGTACACATACACAGGCAGGTCACAAGAAGAGCCAGAGGCCATGAATGCATTGCAAAGAGCAAGTTTTATTTTAGTTACCTCTCTACTGGGGGATCTCCGAAGTAGTGCCTAAACTCCCAGGCAGGGGTGACAGAGGCGGGGATGGAAGTGTTGGTCAGTTCAGCCCTGCTGGAAGATCGTTGAGCCCGCTGAGCTCACCTGCATTTCAAGGCTTCAGGCAAGTGCAGCCTCCCGCTCTTTCTCGCAACAAAACAGGAATCTCAGACATAGTGATAAGGTGTCCTAGAGTTTCTCACAGATCTATGTTATCTAACACAGAGTTTCTGCTCATCAAGCACACAAGGTCAGTAAAACAATTAGTGTGATGTATGTGCTTTTTCTACAGACAGGTGCAAGTCACTTGAGTGTATTTACATTTAACTAATCTCCTCACCAAATTTTCCGCTATATTCCCATACAATTACCACTCAGAAGGATGTACATATTCCTTTAAATCCCTTAAGACTAGCCACTCTGAAAGAAGAAATGGACATTAAAATACATGGAATAAACAGATTGGTGTTTTAAAATGGTCTGGCGATTTCTAGTTCTCAAAATAGTAAAAAGACCTCTCAAAGTGAGAAAATTATACGCCGCGTTTTCTGCACACTAGCAGAAAAGTCTCAGGAAGAGGCAGAGTGTCTTGGCTAAGTTACTATAAAAGATTCTGCAGCTGTCATTTTCCATTCTTTTGTAGAATTTAATTAAAAAAATAAATGTTCCTAGTCTCTGTTACATACAGATCGGTTTGCTTTGGTAGCAACAGCATGAATGCAACTGGTTGCTGTGAGGAGCACTTATGTGTGTCGGGCTCTTTTCCTGGCTGAAGCCCTCTCAAGCTGTGTCTTATCAGCATGTGGTGTTCCTACATGAAGACATTTTGCAGTATCAGACTCTGCAAGGTGCAGAATATACTGGTGAAAGATTGAGTTTTTCTCTTTATTTTATAATGTGTGTCTGCACATACATATCTATATTTGTAGCTGTATCCTTATCTATATATCTTCATCTCTCTCTCTCTCCATATGTATGCATATGTATTATGTATATACATTTTTATAAATATTCATAGATGTACACTGCAGATACACATATATAGATATATATTTAAAGGCTTTAGAGGTGGTTCTTCTTTATTTTTGTCTGTTTTCTTTTTTTTTTTTTTTTAATATTTTTAAAATTCTGCTGTAGAGATCTAGCTCATTTTAGAAAATTCTTCCATAATATTGCTCTGCTTTGAAAATAACCACATTGCAAGCTTAGAGAAAAGACTCTGGAATACAAAGTCAGGAGAGGTGGATAGAATTTCAATCTGCTCTGTGAGAAGATAAGGATGTTTCAGATGAGAAAAATATTCCTGTGCCGATGCTTTTCAAACAAGAGGTTTTTAATGATTTCTCTCTGTTTTATATAAGCTTGGTCCTTGGTTAAAATTTACAGTTCCTCTACTGCATCTAGTATATACATCAGTCCTTTTCTGGATCTGGAGTGCTGTATTGTGATACTCAGGAGAACTTTCTTCGATCTCCAATCTTCTGCCCTAGAGCTTCTCACTCAGGCTTTTTAGAAGCTGGTTTCAGATAAGTTCCTTATACTGAAGGTATTTGTGATTATTCTTTAATTTTTAATATCTCTCTCCTGTCTTCAAAATAAAACTTTTAATTTGATCTTCCTTTTATTGAGGATTTTGTTTGAGTGACACATAACTACAGTTTATATAAATACAAATAATGTCACATGGTCATTGAGGAATATCTAATGCAGATAATACAGTACGTAACAGCAGATGAACTCTCTAACTATTTTGTTAATGTAGAAGGAAACGCTTACTTCAGTTAAATTTAATTTCCTTGTCTTTAGTTTGTATTTTTTAAGAAGAAATCATGAATGTGAGCACACATGTGGTACCTGAGGAAAAATGCCTGTTATATATCTTCACATTTTTCAAATTATCTTACTTCTACTGTGCAAGTTGCTGTGTATCTGTCTATCTTATGATGTCTTCCAGTAAGTCCGTATCACACAGTGGATGAGGCAATTTACAGTATAGTCCTTGGTATGGTTTCCACATGTGCATTCTGCAGTTAATGCTGTAGTTGCTGGTGTTATGGTCCAAGAAACCAGGCTATCTGTTTCCTTAGAGATGGACAAGTGGTGGTTCATGGTTTACATCTGTTTTCTTTCCTGTTTCCTTGCTCCCCTGCTGTGGTCTGTCACTGCCTTTGACTCTCCTGAGTGTGGTTCCCAGCTCCAGCCATGCCACTGCGGGTGGTACTGGTCCTCTATGGAGTTGTACATTTAACAGTGACTCTTTCTGATCCACTGAGGCTTCCTTATATCAGGCTTCATGTTTTGCAGTGAATCCTTTATTTCATGATTCAGAGGAGAGTCCATGGTGTACCCCCCCTAAGAAACAAAAAACATGTCCTGAAACCAAAACCCCAAATCCCAAACCAAAAAAAAGACCACAGATGTGGGCAAACCATGAACAAAGAGGGGAAAAAAGGCTGCTCCACATTCTGTGGCATACTTTTCTCACAATTATGTTTTGTCTGTTGGTTCCAAATATTTCGGTGGTATCATGCTGCACTGTTGGAATTGCAAGGCCAGTTAAAATGTAGGGGAAGCCCAGTACTTTATGAAGAGGTTTTTTAGATCAGTTCTCTCCTTATATAAACATGTATGTATCACACACCATGGTGCAGACCCAGAGTGAGGCATTCTAGACCTTGAAAGGTCTTCCTTTCTGCCTGCTGTGTTTCCAAAGTACCAGTGATTCCCTCAGGCTTCCCTTAACACTTGCACAGTTTCCTGCCTGTCAGCAGGTTTCAGGCATATATTTTTCCCTGAAAGAGCACAAAAGGGTGGCTGTGACCTGTAGTCTTCCTTGAATTTTTCCACTAGTGTTGAGCACTTCAAAAATGTACATATAATCCATAGCAAATCAATGTATCAGCAATGGGTTCATTCCTAGTGAGGAAAAAGAACCTAAGGTAACAGCTGAAATTTATCATAAACTTAGTTATACTATGGCTTGGTAGCCAAAGTTGTGAAAAGTGTGCCCATCCCTAGTAACTGAACATATCAACAACGTGCATTTCAAATACTGAACATTACAAAAAAAGATAGTTATAAATGATCCTTATATCAAGATTTTGCAAATAATTAATTTAACCTGTGAAGAAATGACAAACAAAACACAACTTTAAAAGCCAAACTGTTGCAAAATTCCTTAGCCTTCCCCCCAGAGATTTCCTTTTTCCCTTCTCACTGCTAAAAAAATATAGTCATATCTATTTTGTAATCATTGAAATGCAAGTTCGTTGTTTAAAACAACTGAGTGATTGTAGCAACTTGATCTGAACTTGTTGCCTCTTTTTAATGATTCAGTGAATTCCAGTATATGAGTTCTGTAAAGCTATTCTAATGAATGTCTGTTTCTCTATGGCATGGCAGAGAATCTATTTAAATGAATCAGGAAATCCCGGCTTGCTGCTATTAAATAAAATGCATTCCAATAAACAGAAAGCTTTCTGTCTGTCTGCAGTAAGTAAACAGTATAAGTAACTTTCTGTATTAACATAATGATTTCTGCTCTTAAAACTGGTACATTTTTGAAAATTGAAAATACTGAGAAAATAAGACTACTTTCTCTTAAACATAAACATCTAGATCTTTTAGGATGTAATTAGATGATACAGATCTCTTGATCTATGATGTTTTTCACCTTGGCAGCTTTTCTTGGAATCAGAAAGTGAAAGAGTTAATTTTAATGAGTTTGTATTTGTAAAAGTCTGCACACACACGAAAAATCTCCAACTGTCACAGCAGCCAGTAATTGGCAGAGAGATGCTTTGATAAAGGCAGGAAGAGATCCCTGCTGGTTCAAGACAGGTGGACATCAACTTGAATCCAATTTACATCTTAAAATGCACAATAAAAAAGATTTGCATTATGTTGCCTAGATGAAATGGAGCTCTTAGTCTAAGCTGCTCATTTACCTTTCCCTCTTCCTTTTTTTTTTTCTTGCCCAAACACTCAAACTCTCTGTACCTAAGTTTTAATGAAGATACCTTGCTCATCTGCTGTTTGAGGTGGCTATTTACTTGACTAAGACTCAAATCTGAACTCATGCTGAGCTAAAAAAGAAAACCCAAACTGATAATTGGACAGACCTGAAATTGGATAGTCTGCTTTACCCACAGCTGGAGTCAAGTGAATGTATCTTCAGTGTCAAGCTATTTTTATTTGGTTGCCTGGTTGAGGTCTCTTGAAACTCTTACTGGGACTTAACAAGACAGCTGCAGTGGAATGCGCCTGCTCTCAAAGGTAGAAGAAAGGGCTCCTGATGGGCACCTTTGGACTATCTAAGTGATCCTAGCTACATGTTTAAATGGTTGAGCCATATTTAAGCTGTTAATTCAGATCCAAAGTTCTACTGCATTCTGAAGTTTTCTGATTAAGGGTCCAACACTGTATTAAGTGAGAGAAAAATAGGTTTATTCTTGTTCCAGAATGAACACTGAAGAAAGGCAGGTGGTGAGTACATGGATAGTCTGAGTTTTTTTCCACCTGTAGTTCCTTACCCTGTGTTTGACTCAGGACTGATGAAAACTGAAAGTTTATTTCCAGAAGCCTAGAAATTTTTTTGTTTTGTGTTTACAGGTACAAATTCCAATCTTGCAATTAGCAATGTGAAGTCTGTCAAGCCTATTCCAAATTTGTACGTGTACCTGAAGTTAGATTCAGACTGACTTTCCACTACTTGTTAAATATTTGATGCTGAGTTGACATTCTTTTAAAAATATTTCTTCATTTACAGACAAGGCTGATCAGCAATGTAAATACAGCCCATTGTTTTGAAATATAACTTTCCTTCTTACATGATGCATGCAATTTCCTATTTGGTAAAGTTCCTTAAAATGTGTCTATGCATGATATCAGAAAAACAATCTAATAATGTTCATTATGGCATATTTTGTCTCTTTCAGATTTTAGGGAACTTTTATCTAACTTCAGCATGCATGTGAAACTGAAAGTTGAAGTGAATGGAGCTCCTGAGTACTTTGAGTGAAATATTAGGCCACTTAGGTGTCTGAGCACAGGCAGTTTTCTAAAATCTTTAAGAACCCTTTGTTTCTCAGGTGAAAATGTCTTCAATAGAAAATGTTGGCAAATGTATTTTGTTTCACATGCTTCTTTATTGGTATAGCATAAAATGTATTCTACACCTTCAAATATTCTCATCAGGCAACTGAGTCAGGCTATGTAAAAACACTGACAGAAATGCCTGGCTCCATCCAGCCTATCTACATTTATTTCCCTTTAGTGGAAACTAGAGTTTGAAGAAAAAGGTTGATGGGGAATCCTTACAGTCGTCTTAACACTTTGCAAGAAAACACTCCTGAAAATGGGAGCATGGGTACAATTCAAGTATTTGGGCTTGGTATCTGACAAACAAGTGAAGAATGATGCAGTCACTGGAACTGGATATATGATACCTCGTGTACAGACTCCACATAACCCTTGGCCTGCTCCTTTTTCAGGTGTTGAAGGAAAGGACCTAGCCCACATGGATCTGGAAGAAGCTGTCTCTCTTCTAAGACTACAGCTTTTATTCTTTTATTTCCCCCAGTGGATGTGCTTTGAGGCACAACTCAAAGTCACTGCCCTCCTATCAAATATTTTACCTTTTGAAAACTCACCTGCCACTTCTTATCCAGAGAAGAGTGATCAAGATCCAAGATAATGGAGCTGCCTCCAATTGCCCAATCTGAACCTTATCGATGGTGCTGAATGAGAACAAAGTAGTGAGGATACATTAGCTTCAGTCTCCCCAAGGGCCCATTCAAATATTCTGTATGTGAAAATCATGTATGACCTTGTATGGGTTGACCATGACTGGATTCCAGGTGCCCACTAAAGATGCTCTATCACTCTCACAGAATCACAGATTGGTTGGGGTTGGAATGGACCTCTGGAGATCATCCAGTCCAAACCACCTTTTAAAGCCGGTTCACCTAGAGTAGATTGCACAGGAATGTATCCACATGGGTTGTGAAAGTCTCCAAGGAAGGAGACTCCACAACCTCTCTGGACAACCTGTTCCAGTGCTCCACCACCCTCAAGGTAAAGAAGTTTCTCCTCATATTCAGATGGAACCTCCTGTGCTTTAGTCTGTGCCTGTTGCCCCTCATCCTATCATTGGCATCACTGAAAAGACTCTGACCCCATCCTGTTGACATCCACTCTTGAGATATTTATAAGCATTGATAAGATCCCCTCTCAGCCTCCTCCTCTCCAGTCTGGACAGACCCACCTCTCTTAGATGCTTTAGGCCCCTAATCATGTTTGTAGCACCCTGATGGACTCCCTCCAGTAGTTCCTTGTCTTTCTCAAATTGGGAACCCCAGAGCTGGACACGGTATTCCAGATGCAGCCTCACCAGGGCAGAGTAGATGGGGAGGATAGCCTCTCGTGACTTGCTGGTCACACTGTTCCTAATGCACCCCAGGATACCGTTGACCTTCTTGACCACCAGGGCACATTGCTGGCTCATGGTCAACCTGTTGTCGAATGGGACTCCCAGATCCTTCTCTGCAGTGCTGTTTTCCAGCAGGTCAAGCCCTAACCTGTACTGGTGCCTGGGGTTATTCCTCACCAAGTGCAGGACCTTATACTTGCTGTTGTTGAATTTCATTAAGTTCCCCGCTTCCCAGTCCTCCAGCCTTTCCCAACTGTTGTCGGTGTTGCCGCAGGATTTTTTTCCTTTCTTAATTATGTTATCACATAGTCACAACCACTGGTGCTGATGGGCTCAGCCTTGGCCAGCAATGGGTCCATCTTGGAGCCAGCTGGCATTTGCTTTATTGGACAAGGGAGAAGCTTCTAGCAGCTTCTCACAGAAGCCATCCCTGTAGCCCACCATGAAAACTGAATGCAATGAACTTGTAGTCTAAGGATTCATTTATACTTCCCTGTAGTTCTTAAAATTTACCTGTGAGTTTTCAGAGTAACAGCCTGTGCCTTTCTGTGTTGTATAGAGGTGTACAACCCTAAGAAAAGAAACAAATTGAAGGTATTTTCTAATACAATTGCTGTGTCTCTGCATGGTGATATGTTGATGGGTGCATTGCTCCATGCTCTGGTGTACAATCTTTGGTTCCTTTTGGGGCCTGAAGTGAACAAAAAAAAGGGCTTACTGCTGTCATTTCAGATGTTATAAGGTTACATGCTACAATCTTGGGAGATTTTACAGTAAATGTGATTTTTATTGTTTCACAAAATGGGGCCTGTTTTCTGACAGTCAATAAAACTGCAGGTGATACTCCTCTTAAAATAGATGTGAAAGGACTATTACTGTTTGCTATAGCAGTTTAACAGCAGGGCAAGCTTTTTTTCTTTTTTTGAAAAAACCACACGATCTTTTTTTAGGCACAGGATGATTTCTTTATTTTCACCCAGTTCCCTCGTAATATTGTCACATAGTCATCTGAGCAGATATGAAATTAGCAGAAATGTATCTGTTTCTGAGGTTCAAAACAAACTGAAAATTGAAAATCAGTATTTCTGGGCTAAAATGTATAAATAGATAATCCCAGGATTTAAAATTAATTATTAAAGCAAATGTTAATTTGAGTATTATGTAAGTAACAGCTATGTGGAAGTCACTATCATGTCTCGATACTTCCTGTTAAGTCACATGAAAATTTTCAAGTTTTTAAAATCAATGTGTGGTATTTATACTTTGAATCACAGAATCACTGAGGTTGGAAGGGATTTTTGGGTATTGTCTAGACCAATGTCTCTGTTCAAAGTGGGGTTACTGTTTTCAATCCTAAACTATGAATGTTTCTAGAATATGTCATATATGTATATCTATATAATGTCAAAAAGCATCTTCTGTTATTTTGCAGGGTGTTAATCTACCGTGACTTTGACGGTGAGTCTGTCAAGATTGTAAGGTCTTCAGGCAATAGAAAACCAGATATGAAGTCTATCCTCTGAAGTCTTGGAAAATTTTCTGGTATTGAATTCTGTTGAACAATAGTTTAATGCATTAACATACCGGTGGCAAAATAATTCACTCCACTCTTTTAGCTTAATAGATGTAAAATATAGATGTAGTAAACAGAGTTAGGATCATTATGAAGATCTGTATCAACACAAACCCTTTGTCTAGTTTGAAGAAAGTCAAGAGTGAATAAAACAGACATAAATGTTAATTTAATGGTTTAGATATTTCCAGTATTTAAACATTTTTCCTAGTTGTTTTAGTTAATGTCTTCCTATTTCTTGTTATTTTTTCTGTAAAGTTCTTCTGATCATTAATAGTTTCCTTGCAGACACCTTTTTCTTTTTTTTTTTTTTAAATTTTATTTTTGAGGTACTTATCTTTACTTCTTTTTTAAATGTAGGCTTATAAAACAGAGTCGTTAATGGGCAAAATGGGAATAAGAGAAGAAATGGAGAGAAGAAAAAAATAAGAAAAGATGAAAGACATAAAAGTGTGTGAAAGAAGCAGATTTTGGAGTCTGAGATCAGAAAGCTCAGTAAAGCATGTAAATACCAGTAAATGTCAGCTGGCATTGACTTATATTTGTGAATCTCATATGATGAGCTCATCATCACAAATGTTTAACATCTCTCGGGTGGCTAGGTCTTCACCTGCAGCTTTCTGATGTTTTACCTCCTTTATTCTTCCTTTCATTTTTTGTACACTTTTTGTTCATCATGTGGGATATTATGATATCTGACCTTGGGTATAATGTGAAGATCTGAGATTTAAACTCTAACCACAGAACTTCTTTGCCCACAAGCTACCCTGGTTTGTATCCCCCTGTAGCACATTTTGTCCTCTGTGATAATTATGGAGGACAGGGAACTCTGTAATCCCTCCACCCTTGATGTCTCATTTCTTCATCAAACTCAGTAACTTCTTGTGGTGTTGATCTGGTAATCACCTCTTGAAAATTCTCTTTATTCTTTTTCTGCTGCTAAGTACATGCTTTAATAGAACAGGCCCTCTGGCTGGGGAAAAGTTACCAGTTAAAATTTGTGAGACTGATCCACTCTTTTATTATTATTTCTTTCTCTTCAGTGTCTTTGATGTTACTCATGCATTTGCATTAAAAGCTGACAGTGATTTATTTTAACAAAATCCAATTATCCTTTATAGTTCCTTGTGAAAAATTAATGGATGTTTCCAGTTTAATTGTGAACATAAGCTCATGGAAGGAAATGCATGAGCCTCTAACAGAATTGTAGCATTAACAGTGTCAGCAGCAGCAATGAGGGTTAACAATATCTAATGTTGTGCAGACATAACTTCAGTAACTTGTGCAGAACTATTTGGGTCCAAGGCAAAAAACAGCTGTTTTCAAGCAGCTACACTAGGATAATGCTAAAATATCTTGTCTGTCACATGATTCTTGTGCTGTGTAGATATGTGAAAAGAAATTACACTTCCAGGAGGTGGCCTCTTTGGCCTTCTAGGGTGTTTTTATTGAACCTGGTCTCTTACAACTTCAGTTTTTCTGTATTTTTGTAAGGAACAAAAATGGAAACTTCAGTGTCCTGAATCATTAAATCGTCACCATCTCAACTATGTATTTCTAAAGTAAGCTTCCTCTCCTACACCGATTCCTTGATTTCTCCATATTGCAAACAGTGGGAGGCTATACTTCCACTACTATCAACCTTTCTTTGCCTGAAATATAGGATTGGTTTCTTGGTACTACCGAAATTTTCCTATTGGTGCAATCAAAGAGAAAGGAAGAGGTAAGTATCTCTTTGTGGCCTTGAATTTGATCTGGTGTGGACCTGAATAGCATTGTGAAATGATTTGCACCAGTCAACCATCTTTCCAAGTCAGTTGTGTTATCTGTAAACTAAAGTAACCTGGTTGTCTTAATGTCAAAAAAGGCTGGTTATAAGCAGTAGTAAGATGAGACCAGTCTTATTTGGGAAATTTTAATAACTGAGAGTTGAGACTGTTCAGTGTTTGTCACATATCCCAGCTGAGATGTGCTTGTGTCTTCATTTGAACACAGCAGGGCTAAGCTAAGTGCATCAGCCCTGAAGTACCAAACAACGTGTAACGTCAATCTGTTATGTCTCAGTGGTGGAGATGACCCTCCCCCCGCCACGCTGCCCTTCACATCCTTGTTGTTATTCAGCTTTTATAAAAAAATCTTGCAGTAGACCTCAGCAATTTTTCATTAGCTCCTCTCCCACAAAACTGACACATGACCTGATAACTAATTTGTACAAAAAGTCTCTATTCTTATTTCAATATATCAATAAAGTCTCAAAATGGAAAAGAACATTTAATGATTATCACTCAGGAAGTATAATAATGATGGGCCCAGGAATGGCTTTCAGTATCACAGGAAAGAAGATATGTGAGGAAAGGACCTTAATTAAACATTAACAGGAAACCTGACACACAAGACCTATTCCGATAATTTTAATTCACTGATCTCTGATCTGTTAAAATTATCAGTTATAAAAGAAAAGGCTCCAAATGCAACACAGTACAAAGCATCAAAGAAGACAAAATATTGACTTTCCTGTCTGGGTAAGGTAATACCCTTCTTCTTTATCAGTCTTGTAAATGGGGTTGGTCCACATGATTGTCTGTCCATCATAAAATTTTATGTAGAATCATAGAATGGTTTGGGTTGGAATGTACCTTTAAAGGTCATTCAGTTCAACGCCCCTGCAATAAGCAGGGACATCTTCAACTAGATCAGGTTGCCAAGAGCTCTGTTCAACCTGACCTTGAATACACTCTCATCTATCTCACTGCACAATTAAAAATCTGAGGATACTGTTAAACATCTGTCCTGTATACCTTCAACAAAATTTTCTTTTCTGTTTTACCAGTTTCTCTCTTCTTATCCTTATTTTACTACTTACGGTGTTTGTACAGTTCTGGTTGCCTTTGCATCAATACCTCTGCAGGAATTTTTAAACGTCAATCATGGATGATGACATGCAAAATTTTATTTAGATTTACTCCTTTCTGCCATTCCAATAATAAGCACTTTTTACAGAGCTGACCCCAGATAGATAATGCTTAATATCAGTTTAGTGGAAGGATCCTGTTGAAAAGATTTCATAAAACAGTAAACATTTCATAAACTCCAGTGTCAAGAACTTAATTGCTGATTTGACTGGTGGTACATGTCAGACTGAGCTCCTGGGAATACATATTAAATACAGACTTCAAAAGATTCAGGGTTTCAAGACAACAAATTTGATCCATGCTTTTAAGATGTCAGGATATACATCTGCCCTTTAGCTAAAAATTAGCAACAGAAACCTTCCTTTTTGTTTATAGCGATAGTGTAAAAATCTAGCTAAATGATAAACTAAATTATAAAGTACAGACAAGTAGCTTCACACTTGAAATCAGTAGTTGTATCCAAGGCATTTTCTCAAATAGCAGGCCTTTCTCAGTGTCAGTAAGACTTCAAAATGGCATAAAATATCAGTGAGGAAATATTCACAGAAAATGATTTTTCAAACCCCTGAACAGCTTTACTGACCTTTTTTGCCTCCTTAGCTAGACTCTACTTTGAAACTATTATTGCAAAGTTGCATGTTAGGAAGTCTTACAACCCTATTTTGGTAACCACAACAAAGAAAATCTGCAGAGATACGGTGGCAGAGCAACTGAGTTTTGACTGCTGCTCTAAGCCTTTACCTTCATGCCTGTGTTCCCACAGTCCGACCAGAAATGACTGCTCTGAACCCAGGGAGATTCCCAGCTTCTGCAGCCTTGCCTGATGTAGGCAAAAAATCTTATCAATAGAGGTTTAAAGTAATTGTTATTAGAAAATAAAAAAGTTATTTATTGGTAGGTGGGCTTCAGCAGAACTTCTCACATTACGCATCAAGTTACAGTATTGTTCTAAAGCTTGGCTGTGGTCCAGCTTTATAGTTTTTTGAATACTTCCTTAATCTTAGGAATTCCTACTTTTTATGGTACCAACATACAGTATTTCCAATAGGAACTTTAAATAGTCATGTGGAAATAATAGATTCGTTCAATTAATCAAATTATTTCTGGCAAAGAAATTAAAGGACAGCATATAAGTAGATTAAAGGAAACACTTCAATGGAACAAAATAGAGGTAACTATGCATTGTGTAGCATAAAAATATTAGACATGTCTCAGACATCAAGCACATAACAATTTCACTTGTCTACTACAGGCATTGTTATCTTTATTGCATGGATTTCTCCAAAATGTTATCCAGGAAAAGTTGTTAGTGGAAAAACCCTTGCTCATTTTGTTGTTAACTTTCAATTAAATAGTTTTGTGATGTAGACATTTCACATATTCTTCAATGATTCACATATTCCAGGCTACAAAGGAATTGAATTTTGCCTGTGTTAATGCATGTGGTGGAAGCTAGATAGAAACTGGTATTTGGCCTTCAACGTTTTGTTTATAAAGCAAGGGAAAACACACTCAGTTAACACAATCTGATAATGAAGCAGAAATATTTCCAAATTAGTTAGCAAATAATTACTGTTTTCAAAAAGGAAAAAAAATGGATCTAAAATTGAGAAGTATCTATTTTTTCTCTGCCTTAAAATGATACAAATATTCATATTTCCTTTCATAATACTGCCAAAACAGTATAATATTTTAATGAAACTGTGCAGTTTAGAGTTGTGTTTTGGTTGTGCTTAAATAGTAATGCCAACCTCAGATCACATATAAGATGGACCACATGGAAAGGAAAAAGCAATGTCCCTTCCACCTTTTTCGGCAGAACAGGTTGCAGGTTGCTGTGTTTCAGGTGTTCTGTCTCTTTCTTCTTTGTGTCATCTTTTTCTTACAACAGAAGTCTGAAGTCTCAGAAAAACATTTTGCATCGCAGGTCCATTATGTTGTCTAGTGAAGGTGACCTATTTTTCAGCATTTCAGACTGCATTTTCTTCTTCTCTCACCTCATTGTAAATGCTTCTCACTGTAGACTGATAATGATTTAAATCCTCTGTGAGAAGTTTAAAACTTCAGACTCAGTGCTAAGTGTGAGTATTTTTATTTGTCTCATCACAGTTTTTTCTCACAGAGGCAGGTGTTACAATGCTTGAAAAGACAAGAAATCCATAAAAAGTCTCTGGTATTCTTTCACTGAAGTAAAAATAACAATAGAAATTTAACAATCAAAATTAGCGGGAAATAAAACTGGTGAGTCATAAAGAAAACCTGCGATCAAAAAAACCATAATGAATTAGTATTTGGAAGACTGAGATTATTAATATTAATGGTGTTTCAAATATCAAAACCAAATAAACGCCAAGTACCTCAGTGAATACCTGACTTATACACATCATCAGGCTGTTGAAAATAATAAACGCACATTTTGGAATTAGTAGCATAGTGACTGTTGAAGGAATTGCTAAAATAACTAGAGGGATTGTGTTCGATGAACACTAAAATTTCGCCCTGTTGATCAGCTGGTTGAAACTGGCTCACCAGTGGTGGTGTAGTCCTTGTTTTGGTTGCAGATGAAGGGCTGTCATGTGGCTTTAGTGGTTAAAATGCAGTCAGCACAGCAGCATCATGTTCTGAAATTTCTGATGAAATGTATTATGACAAATCCCATTAAGTGTAGTTGTTAAAACGACTTGAAGCACCATTGCCTCTGTGTCATTATGTGCTGCTGCAAGTGTGACAGGCAGTGACCCACCTTTGCGTGCTTCTCTGATGTGTTTGTAACCCTGTTTTATACAACTGTGCTTACTTGAGATTTTCTACCTCCGGAAAGATATTCAGATGAATGTCAGAATCATCAGTGTGAATGTCTGAATCAGCAGCAAATGACTTATAATTTAAATAGCAATGTTGGTATGGAACATAACACATTGAAAGAAGTCACAGTCGTAAGCAACACTTGAGCATCACACCTAAAATACTCAAGCAAGCTGTGAAGGAAAAATGTGTTGTATTATTTTATCCTTAGGTTGCTTTTGAAGATGCTGAAAAGAGCTACTTTTATAACAGGAAGGAAAAACATTTATTTCCTGGAAAAAAGAAAGTATGTAGTGAAAGTATTTAATCGCTGCATTGACTTGAAATTGAATTGGAGGCAAAATGATATTTGAATGAATCAAACTATTGCCTGATCCATCATCTAAATCAAGATACTACGCTTAACTGGAATAATGGAAGGATTTTTTCCCTGTTTTCATGAGAAAATGCTCATCAAAACTGTTGACAGAACTGAGAGATCTTCAGATGAATTTCTACATGTGCTGTGATACAGTTGGTAGAGAAGTATACTGTGGTCTGCCAAAAGCACAAGTGATTCTCTATCAGCAATAACATTTCTGCAACTTCTGATTGACACATCTTTCAAATGTAACAGCAGATAGTCTCATAAATCTTTGCTAGGTAGAACTAATTTGTTGTCAAATGATCTGGTCTATTTAATGTTATCTTTTTTCCTAAGCATTTTTGGGAATTTCTAAAAATATAGTACAGCACCCATCTGAATCTCCTTTGTGGAAACCCACTGGACTGATTTATACTTATCAGTACCTTAGAAATCATGTTGACTTCAGAATTTGACCAATAATGTCTTGAGAAAATCTTATTTTCACAGCTGAGGAGAAAGGAAGGAGAAAACAAATAGTATTATTTGCCTTATTTCTATTCAGAAAGTCACAGATCTCTGGGAATTTATCCAGTACATCTGTACTGACACCAAGTACCAACTGCAATATGCCAGAATTATAACTCTTTTACAGAATTAGCCTGGTCAGAAATTTTTCCATGGTAGGAAAAAGAGCATTTTAAAGGGAAATAACCAGCTGCCTTAAGATCAGTGATTTTGAATAAACCATAATTATTTTTCTCTCTCATATAATTATTCTATTTTATTTGTTGCTGCATTTTTTTTCCCAGCAGAAAAAAAAAAATCCTTCTGAATGAAGTTTTCTAAAGTGGCATTCCATGTATGAAGAGATGAAGGTGAAAGCACTTGAGCCCTGTCTATATAATAGTGGTTTCACCAAACTGTGTGCAGGAGTGCAAAATTGCTGACATCATCACTGAGATTCAGGTATAACTCTAAATATTAGGCACAACCTGTTAAGTTTATTTTACATTATGTTATCTCTTCTGTTTGCATAGGCTAAAATACCTGAAGATGCTAAATTCTTGACACACCTATGGCAAAATGACAGCAGATTTGGCTTATTGATGGGAAGTCTCCCAAGCCTGAATATACATGTATTGTTTGTACCTTCTCCTTCACACACAGTGCAGCCTCAGGCTCAGGCTGCACTTGTTTTTTTGCTTTTTAAGTTTAGACAGTCCATCATTTTGGCTCTTTTCCTGTTAGTATTTGGAAACAATGAGAAAAAAGCAGAAGAGGCAGATGACACATTTTGCTTCTGACTGCTTAGTGACACAGCAGAGTTCTCAGTTAAAGTTTACTCAAACTCCACTCACCTTGCTCAATGCTATGATAATGATAATTCTCTATTTTTTCTAGGGTACAATGGGTCAGTCTGTTCACACTTCTGTGTTCAGAGTGTCTTTGTTTTACTAATGTTAGAAATATGCTTTTATTAATGAACTCAGAGTGTACGGTTGTATACTTCAGCTTAGAGAAATGACAGGCACATTAAATAACATTCTGTACGGTCTCATAACACACAGATGTGAAAAAAAGAATTCTCCACCCATTTTTGTGTATCTTCACTCTTTTCTGTGATGGGTGAAATACAAAATAGTGCCACTTGTCATATCTTCTGGGAAAGGTCAATACTTAGAACACAGTCAGGTTTCCACCTCCTGCACTAGACCTCTGGAATCCACTGTATGCCTGTGCAACTGCAGTGACACAGAAAATAATCAGATATGATTATGGTTATATTTCTCTTCAAATATGATGATGTTTGGGATTTTTTTTTCCTTGTAATATTGCCAGGTTATTAAACATTTCTTCCAGAAGATTTTTCAGATCTGAGATTGAACTACTGTTCATACATGAGAGGTAGCCAGTGCAAAGCGGCCAGTTATGCAGTAGTTAACCCACCAGTGTGAACAGATAATTGTGTAGTCAGAGTAAGATTTTGAGTTATCTGTTGCCTTGCAAATCAATGTCCTTATAGATGTGTAACAAAATGTGACACATTCCTGTTTCTTTGTTTGCTTGTTTTCTCTAAAAAGGATTTCTTGTCAGATTGTCTGGCATCAGATGGAAAAAAAATTGCAAAGGATTCTTTTACTCTGTTTTGCTATAACATAAAGTAGAAATAAATAAAAGTCATCATCTTGTCACTGTGGTAAGTTTAAACACAAACTGGGCATATTCCAGAGCATGTAAGAACTCATTTGCTTCAACTACTCTGCAGCACAGGATGTGATTTTTTCACAGGGAAGCAGTGGCAAGAAGCAGGGACTGCAACTCCATAAATTGTCTCATTAAGAATGTTTTGATGTCTTCCACACAGTATCCACCACATCTGGAATATTGTGTCCAGTTCGAGGCCCCTCAGTTCAAGAAGGACAGGAAACTGCTAGAGAGAGTCCAGCGTAGGGCAACAAAGATGATTAAGGGAGTGGAGCATCTCCCTTATGAGGAAAGGCTGAGGCAGCTGGGTCTCTTCAGCTTGGAGAAGTGGAGACTGAGGGGTGATCTTATTAATGTTTACAGATATATAAAGGGTGAATGTCACGAGGATGGAGCCAGGCTCTTCTCAGTGACAACCAATGGTAGGACAAGGGGTAATGGGTACAAACTGGAACACAAAAGGTTCCACTTAAATTTGAGAAGAAACTTCTTCTCAGTGAGGGTGACTGAGCACTGGAACAGGCTGCCCAGGGGGGCTGTGGAGTCTCCTTCTCTGGAGACATTCAAAACCCACCTGGATGCCTTCCTGTATAACCTCATCTAGGTGTTCCTGCTCTGGCATGGGAATTGGACTACATGATCTTTTGAGGTCCCTTCTATTCCCTGACATTCTGTGATTCTGTGATTCTGTATCAGAGCTCTGTCACTTAGATACGCCTTCAGTGTGAAAGTTGAAACTAATATAAGTGTCTTTTTTTTCTGGCAGTCCATTGACTAACAAAGAGATGAAGACGGTTTCTGTCAGGAAGTATCACCAGGTGTCTAAACTTCTTCAGACAGAAGTGATCTATAAGGTCCATGTTTGATGATCTTCTTTAGCAGGACATGTTGAGGGGAAGAAATGCCTTTTTTCAGTAGTCTCCTTTCTTTGCTAGGGGATATATCACTGGAATGAATACCAGTTTTGAAAAAGTCATTGAAAAGGAATGTGTTTCTTTACATTCCTTCGGAACACATACGTAAAATGCAGATTGCACAGACATTTCTAGTGGTTAGGGGAATATAGCGATGCCTTTGATATTTTTTCCCACTTTCAATGAACGTCTTGTGACCAATGAGTTTTGCATCTGATCTCTTGGTGACTTTCTGGATTTCTATCAATCCGTTTTTAGAATGGTCAGTCCTTAAGCCATCAAACATACATAATTAGCAAATCTGTGTAGCTGACAAATTCCATCTCATGAGATAATGAGTATTTATTACTACATCTGACATCTTCAAGGTCTTATGAGGGAAATCGACATCCATATCTCATTAATAATTGTGGCAATCAACACTGGCACTAGTTTTGGTTATATGTTGAATAGTGTTTTAAGAATTTAATATCTTTGTGATGTTGTGTAACGTATTACTTTTTTTGCCATTTGGTGAATAAACTTACCATACCCAGCTACAGAAGTCACCAGTAGAAAGTGCAAGAGGAACTTCCTCTTCAAGTATCTTCCTATAGAAAGCAGTAGTATGAGGAAAAATAATGTAACAAAAATTACAAATACTTATAATAAATGTAACAGAACTGGACTTGTATTTACACTCAGGTTAATTATGACTGGAAAAGATGCATGAATGAGTAAGAATGGTGCAATACATACCAAAATTGAGAGTCATATTTAAAGAGCTAGACTTCTCATCTTTAAATTTAAATAAACCTACAAATATATTATAGAAAGAAGTATATAGAGTAATTTCAGGACGCTTCTTCAGTTTGGGGAATTATGATATACCAGACTTCACAAGATTTTTAATTAATATAATGTACTGTTTTTATCTCTAAAAATGTATATCATACTAAAGAAAAATCTTGTAAAGTATTTGTAGAATCTGGCATGCATATTTTAAAAGGACAGATCTATTATCCAGTCATATTGCTTGGATGCAATTTCTATTACAATGAAGCAATTACAACTGTGTCATTTCCTCTTTGTCCTGTTATAGTAACATAAATACTTAGTTTCATAAAGTTATCCTTATTATAAGCCTTCATACATACTCGTATTCTAAATCATTCAATGGTTCGTGCAACATGACACTATGTAGAGTTGGTGTTTTTGAAGATACTGCACTAATTTATACTTGTAATAAATGTGACAACAAAGTCAGGAATGATGGAGAAATTTAGTTTTTCAAACAGGCATTTTATCTGTTCTATAAAACTTTACTATTGAAAACAACGACGGATTGTGTCGGATTTTTGTGCTACCAATATTTCACTCCACACAGCCTCTAGGACTAGCCTGCATTATACTGTGCATGAAGCAACAGTCTTCAGATAAATCCAATTTGAGAAGTGCTGGTGACCTCTGTGGGCATAGCAATGGGCAAAACTCATGGGTTTCTCTTCACTTACATGCCAAAACTACTTGCCTTAATGGAGACATGCAGGTGCCTGAATTCTGCTGGCACTACTGGATCTCACCATTGCACTAGGGTGACAAATACTGCCTCTGGAAACTGGCAGCAGGGCTTTTCAAAAGAGGCTGTGTATAGCTCTGGAAAGTCCTATATAGATCTATTTCCTTTCTCTCTCCTAAAATGAATGTCTAATTTATATTTCTCTACTGCTTTGCACTGGTAATTAAGGGTAAAGTGTATGCAATAAAAGCAGAGGTAGCAGGGGAAACAGTGTGGACCAGCAAAACATGCAGAAAAGGAACTCAATGGAGTTTTTCAGGCAGGCTGCTCAGATTTTTTTTTTTTGTGTGTGGTTTTGTTTGGTTGTTTTTCCTTCCTGTGGCAGAGAGATCTGACTCCCTTTGAAAATCTGAGCATATTTTCTGTTTATTTGCTGTTTTGCTCACATCAGCATCAAGCCAGATGGAGAGTGTGGTTATTGGAGCTGAATCCCTTCAGAGTTCATCATTGATGTCACCAAACAAAAGAGATCTAAATACAGCTGGACCAGAAATAGGATCCTCTAACCAGAGTAAGAGCATAGTTAGTGTGAGCTACTTGAAAACTGCAGTGATCTCGTCTTTTTTGCTTGGTCTTGTTTAAAGAAATCCCTAATTGCGACAGCTTTCAAGAGATCCTTCCACAACTGAGGATATGATGTGTCCTGAACACACCTTCTCCTTCCCAGTCAGGGGGTCTGCAGCTGTCCTGTAAGTAGAGTCTTACCAGGATTTGATTTAAATGGATATATTAGTTTGAAATAAATGGCACTTTTGAGTATTTATGCATTTTTAAGTTGTAGGTCTGTGTCATTAATTCAAGTAATGATCCATAGCTGTGACTGAATCTATTTTGGCTGTCGCACAACAAAGTAAGGCCAAAGAAGGACTTGTGAGGAAACACAAAAGCCAGGCAATGCCTTGGCCTGGGCAACTGCCCTTGCCTCTCCTATTCCTCCCTGAAAGCAACTTTGCCCTGCTGACTCACATCAGTGCATGAAGTTTATCCTACGTCCTTTCCCATGTATTAGTGTGCCCCATGTATTATTTCTTAGTAAAAGTCCTTTTCTTATTGTAATAAACATGAGAATTTAGAAGGTTTCTGTCACCTATTGTGGCTGTTAATCAGATTTATCAAAAAGAATTATTATTAGGACATAAAAAAGCAATATTTTGGCAGGTTTTGGATAACTATAGACTATTTTTATTTTGTATTGATATAAACATACAAAATTAATACTAATAAGCATTAGATTTTATGTTTTCAGTGTTTCTTTCTGGTGTTAATACTTCTTTAAGGATGGGAAAAACAGAGGTTTGATATTATAGGCTAGTGGCTGTTGTTACCAGAGATTGGTTGTTTGTGTTTATTTATTTATTTATTTTTTTTCCCCACATGCTTTGGAGTGGAATGATGTAGTGTCTAAAAGTAGAATTGCCAACTCTTGTAAATCATCATTGCCAACATAGTGTTTTTTTTTTTTTTTTTTTTTTTTTTTTCCCCTAAATATAAAGAAATGTCGAGTATGAAAAAGCAGTATATTGGTTCTAGCATTTCACCAAGCTGGTCACTAGAGGGCACTGCATACTGACAGTAACTCTCCTGTTCCATTTTCAACGCTATGGGAGGATACAGCTCATTTGAAAATCTGTTCTGATTTCAAACTGGAGACTATTAGCTCTATTTGCCCTATCTATGGCAGGATATATTGGATTAGAATAAGAGAAAGAGTAAAAAAGAGAACACAGTCACTGATTATTAAGAAAAACATACTCTATTACAGTAGTGACAACAGATATTAACAAAATTACAATGATTTAGTAGAATGCTCTTTGCAAATATGTCTTTAAGGCATATCATTTTGATTTATGGGATAGCCCAACATACACTGTAACCTTGCAGGCATATACTTCTATTATGCTGATGCACATGTAAAAGCTACTATTCACTGCTTGCTTTTTCTTCTGCTCTCCCCTCCCCGTCCTGAAATTCAAACCTCCTAATTGATTTTAAACACTAAATCTCTTGAAATCTTCTGTGGACCTGCAAAAGTTTTTTCTAGCCTTACCTGATAGAGATGGGAATATGTGCTTTTACTCACACAGATTTTCTTGCCTTTTGTCTAGAAAAATGTGAGTTCAGAGAGCTTAGCAGCAGACAGACTGTCTAGGGAGTGTAAAAGCTCCACATTTAGCAGGAGAGGACTGCAGACAGTACAGATCAGGAATTAAATATTACCAAGTAAAGTAATTCACTACTTTTCAGCTTGGGTCCATGGGACACCCTCTGAAACCATCCTTACATGTTTAGTTTGCCCTAACCTGTATAATAAGTTCTCCAAATGTATACTGAGTAGGAAGAGATTCTGTTCAGTGTAACTGATGGTGTGCCCAGTGTCATCCTGCAGCTACGAGCATTCAGTTAGACAGACCTGTCTTTCAGGGGACTTACATAGCTTCAACTTGAGCAAGTAAATTAAATAATTAATTCTAAATAGGTACTTTCAGTCATTGGTCATTAGGATTATTGAAATGTAGCACTTCATAGGAATTGCTAACAAAGGGATACAGATAAATGGAGGACAAGTCCCCCGACATTAGTAGGATGCTATAATGATTAATTAGCATCCTGGTAATTAAAAAAAAAGAAAAAAGCCTTTCAGATGCATGGAATTTTAAATGCAGTTTCAATGAGGATGTCTAGAACATTCCTAGAGCTTGAATCACCAAACAGTAGGCAATCTTTGTGCTTGTTCTTTTTTCTATTGCTATTATATTGCAACTTTATTTTCTCCTTGCAAGTCATTAAATGTCATTCCTAGTATCAGCCAATGCCTCTTCATTACTAATAACTGGGAAGAAAAATCTGAATTCTGAAAAGTACTTTTACAATATTTACAAAAATTATGTTATTCTAATTACTGTAGTTGCTGTTTGTCTTACTACAGTATTTTCCCACTGTGACTTGGAAACCAGTGAGTTTATTTTTCTCTCTTCTTTTTTTTTATTCTTCTCTTCTTTCCTCTCACACACACAAACAAGGATATTTAGGTCTATAGGTAAACGTTCTATAAAACACCTCAGGTTTGTTGCATTGGTTTGGATGTCTCATGAAAAACATCCCATCTTGGCAGATTTCACAGAATCATAGAAGTAGCTGAGGTGAGAAGGGACCTCTGGAGGACGTCTGGTTCAATCCCACTGACCAGGCAGGGTCACCTAGAGGTGGTTCCCCAAGTCTGTGTCCAGATGTCTTTTGAATATCTCCAAGGTGGGAGACTCCACAGCCTCCCTGGGCAACCTGTGCCAGTTCCTGGTCACTCTCACAGCAAAAAAGCATTTGCTGATGTTCAGAGGGAATCTCCTGGGTTTAGGTCCTGTCACTGGGCACTACTGAGAACAGTCTGGCTCCTCCCTCTTTGTACCCTCATTCATGTATTTGTGCAGATTGATCAGACCCCCCAGAGCTTTCACTTCTTCAGGCTGAACAGGCCCTCAGCCTTTTCTCAAAGGAGAGATTATTTGGTATAGATTCTTCAGAAAAAATGCAACACCAATGTCTCTGCAGCTACTGCTTCTTGATCCAGGGGACGGTGGTAACAACTAGACAGAGCACTTGCAAACAAGAGCAAAATCTGAATTTTTCCTGAAATTTTTGACCAAATTAAAAAAAAAAAAAGAAAATAAAAGCAGCTTGATTGAGTAAAGTCTGTCTGACTGGGAAAAAAATCCATCTAGTATTTTATTCTTGATCCCCTTCTAGACCAAGGTAAATGTCATACGAGGTATTGACATTTCAATTTATATTAGACTAGGAACTAGTTCAGAGAAAAGTAGAAGAAAACACACTGAACTGTGTCAGAATGCAGTCTCCGACTGAATTCTTTGTGCATATATTTTGAAAATGTCTGCCAACCTGTGCATTTCTAGTATACAATAAATGTAAAGAACAGCTCATGCTCATACAACAGTAAACTAAGAACCGTGACTGTTTTCCAGATTTGACATGCAAACCTGACACAGATGTTGAATGTTGTATCTGCCAACACATTAAACCTGTCACAGAGAAGTCAGCAAACAGTATTACATTGCTATTAAAAGCTGCAGCATACTGTCAGTAAAATTGTAATTATAACTGTAATTCTAATTGCATGGTATATTTCTGAAGCCTACTGTGTATCCAGACGTATTTTCAAGATAATACACTACTACTTTGAGTGTCATTGTGATATTGTTTGCATTGGGTTATCTGGACACACCTTTCTGCAGGACATAAAACCAAGACTGGGAGGACTGAACAAAAGAATATGATTTTCCCAAGCTGAATTTTTTTTTAGGATTATCATTGATACTAAATACAATATTGCTTCTAATAATTTCTCTGATGAACAGGACTATGTATACATATATATGTACTCTAGATGATACATTCTGCACTCTGTTTTTGAGAAGCAAGCACAGAATTATTTTGTTCCTCCTTACTCTTTATTGAATTGTGTCAAGGAAGAGGCTAATGAACACTACTAAAAATTCTTAAAATAAAATTATTTTATAATTAAAACCTGTAAAAATTGTCTGGTTAGATGATAGGCCCAGATTTCTTAGGGTATTAAATGTGGATCTGTTGCTGCTGCTGATTTCGGTGTATCACAGAATCACAGAATGTTAGGGATTGGAAGGGACCTCGAAAGATCATCTTAGTCCAATCCCCCTGCTGGAGCAGGAACACTTAGATGAGATTACACAGGAAGGCATCCAGGTGGGTTTTGAATGTCTCCAGAGAAGGAGACTCCACAGCCCCCCTGGGCAGCCTGTTCCAGTGCTCTGTCACCCTCACTGAGAAGAAGTTTCTTCTCAAATTTAAGTGGAACCTTTTGTGTTCCAGTTTGTACCCATTACCCCTTGTCCTACCATTGGTTGTCACTGAGAAGAGCCTGGCTCCATCCTCGTGACATTCACCCTTTATATATCTGTAAACATTAATAAGATCACCCCTCAGTCTCCTCTTCTCCAAGCTGAAGAGACCCAGCTCCCTCAGCCTTTCCTCATAAGGGAGATGCTCCACTCCCTTAATCATCTTTGTTGCCCTACGCTGGACTCTCTCCAGCAGTTCCCTGTCCTTCTTGAACTGAGGGGCCTCGAACTGGACACAATATTCCAGATGTGGTCTCATCAGGGCAGAGGGGAAGGAGAACCTCTCTCAACCTACTAACCACCCCCTTCTAATACACCCCAGGATGCCATTGGCCTTCCTGGCCACAAGGGCACAGTGCTGGCTCATGGTCATCCTGCTGTCCACGAGGACCCTCAGGTCCCTTTCCCTTACACTGCTCTCTCACAAGTGTACTTATACAGCCTTAAGTGAATAAGCATAGACTTAACTAAACACATTAATATGCCAGGAACTTGGTGAATAAACCTTTTTTACCTCTGTAGGCAGGACTAAAGCCCTATTTTTTCACAATATATGAGTGCAGGTGCAGTCCACATCAACACAGCTTATTTGGGCTGTGCAGTTGGCTGGTACAGTTGTTCTCCTTTCCCTGGGGATATATAACTACAAAGCACAATGTCACCTTTTGTTTTAAACAAGAAGCTCTAATCCTTGTCTTTGTGAAAAATAATGTTTAACCACCAAAATGTTGTAAGCCTGGTTACTAAGGCTGAGTTTCTTGCTCTAATGTGTCATTCTCTGAAGTCCAAGTCTTAGTCATGCTCTCTGAGACCCTTCAGAGCTCTTTTTGGGACACTGTCATCTATTGATGTTAGAAAGGAGCATCAATTAACTTCACAGTCACAAGGCATTTACAGGTATCTGGCAATAAGCCTACAAAAGTCTGTTTGTTTGTTAGCAGACTAATTTTGATTGATTTTAAGCTTTACTGTGATCTATTAATGATCTGATATTCTTTCTGTATGTTATATTAGTAACTTTTCTGTCTTTATTTCTTGTCCTGTAAAGTGAGCTTAAAATCCAGTCTTATATCCTGGACAGGATACTGAAAATTCACTGTCACAGTAGGTGTAGTTGGGACAGGCTTAGAAATAGTGAGCCATACCTTTGGCTTTGATCTTATGTCCTTTAAAATACATCAGAATTTATTGAAGAAAATTTCTGACTTGATCAGGTTCCTGTATATAATGAAAGACATTGGATATCTTAAAAAAAAATCATATTGACACTCATTCCAGAAGAAGAAGGCAGCCCTTTGAATATCCTTGAACAATTGCATTAGCAAAGACGATGGAAGTGAAAAAATTTCATCGAGGTCAGACTGCATTTGACAAACATGATTTTTTTTTATGAAACAGAAAATGTAGATTAATATAGACATGGAGAGCTTTACCTTCAGCTCCTTACTTAGAAAGGCATAATATCTAATGTAATATAGCAGATGTTTTGAATGTATTTTGGAACGAAAAGTTACTGTGGTGTTATTACTATGTTCACCTACAAAACTTGTGTTTGTGTTTCCATACACATCTGAAACTCAGTGCAATTAATATAGTAGACATAACAATCACATGGTTAGTTTTTGAGTCATCATATTGATACTTGTATTAAGCCTTGTCTTTTACACAGCTATTTTTCAGTTCTTCTACCTATCTCCTTTTCCCCCTTCTGTCCTTCCTATACCACTGTCTTTTTTATGCTTTGTTGTTTCCACTGGCCCTCTTAACTTTCTTTTCTATTTTTAGTGTATCTTGTCGGGCTCTTCTAATGCTTTCTTTTTCAAAATATATCACACACAGCTTTTAATTTAGCACAGGGAACTACTCAGAAGCCTGACAAAATGCCTGCTGATGCTTAGGATATGGCACACAAATACTAACAGAGTCCATTTAGTTCTGCAAGGTTGTACTTAACAAATTCCCTTTTGCGAATTCTTTTTCAGACATATAAGTGTGTGAAGGTGTAGTGGTCATTAGGGAAAAGGGCTAGGTTAAGGAAGTACAGAACAATATCCTTTGTATTTTTTGACAAATCAAACAGAAATTTAATAGCTCTAAATGTCCTTCATTCTCTTCTGTTTCTCTCCTTCAAGAGTCAGACTGAAATTTGAAGCTGGGAAATGGCATCCGATATTTGGTTAATCACATGGTGTTACTAGACAGTCAGCCTTTCTTAAAGTGAATAAAGCTAAGTTATATAAACCAGCTCTGTAATGAATAAATGACAAATATAAAAGGGTGTTGCAGATAATGTGGATCTTGAATACTGTATATCCTTACTGTCTGATCTTAGACATATACAGCAATGTTAGGCTGGTTTTAATGGCGTCTAAATTGCCATGCGATTTCTGAAGTACAGAAATAAAGGTGATAACAATGTGCCTTACATATAGATAATTCAGGTGTGATAAACAAGAAAACATTAGCAAGACAACACTTCTGATGGCAGAAGATAGATGATGATATTGGCAACCATTTAAATAGCTGTAAAATGTGCCTATCAAACAGAATTGTTCCAGCCCTGGGACTATTTTACCTGCAAAAGTGGGCAAGTAAATCACATGAGACAGATTCCATTGACTTTGCAGGAAAAGGAAAGACAAGCCTTTTTTATTGCTATTGATGTTTGCTCTTATTGACTAAGTGTTTGCCATGGACTCAAGTACCACTAGACACATAAATACAAGGAGAACCTTGTGTGTGTCCTTTATCTGACTGGGGGAAACAATTTGCAATTTACATCCAGGGGATCTGCAGTGTTCCTCCAACACACAGAACAGTTTGAGAAGAGTGTGCTGAAAATTGGTTCAAATAATCCTCCTGTCCTTCAAAGTCCTTGCTGAGTTCAAAGAGAATGTTTTCCTTTATAGTGCAGAAGAAAACATTTGACACTCTATCACTGTGATTTTGCTGCCTGAATTATCTCTGAACTTTGCTAAGTCACAGCCTGACTTAGTTTGCTAATGTTACATTTTCTGAGGATGCTAGGGCATAGGATCACCTTAAAAAAGACTGCTGCAGGAATTCCCTTCTTCATATCTTTTTTTTTTTTTGGTGGGAAAAACAGCCCTGATAAAAAACATGCAACAAGAGAAGAAAATGAAAAAGTATGACAGCCTGGGTGATTAAGAGGAGGAATCTTTCTGAATGATCTAGATAAAAGTCAAAATCCATTAAAGTAATATAACTCTCACCTGTCACATCCCCCTCTAGGAACCACAGAGGAGCTCCTGGTTGCAGGAGGGATAACAGACTTCAGCTGTTACATCTAACCAAATTGCTAATTTAGCTCTGGAAGTAGAAATCTGTAATTTGTTACCAGGGGTTCCCTGTCCAGACCTCTCAGGAGGGTCATTATATTGACACCAATTGAGGATTGTCTAATAGCAAGCAGAGAGTACAGGCTTTTGGCCAAGACCACAGCTGAAGTTCTGGGTATAGAAAGTGTGTTCTTGAAATTAACAGCCAACTTAATTATTCATTATTTTACATAGGCCTCAGCTTATTTCAGAAGAGTCTTACATGTATAAACCTTTCTTGTGCTATCTGTAGTAAAGCAGCTATTGTATATTGCATGTTATACATATATAATATGGGAACTCAAATATAATTTTCTTAAAAAGCTGAAATTTGGACATTTTTGTGATTTACTTGTTGTCAAAACTTCAGTTTTAATTTCTTTCAAATGCTTAAGTTCTAGATCTACTTTAACCTGGTGAAGAAATATTGTATGCTTTATGATGGGATACAGTGAATCATTACAAAGCATAATGTAAGTCAATATCTATTAACACTGTTAGGCAGCCAATACATGTCTTTTGGGTAACTAAAAATTCATATAACATAACCTCAGCTACAACAGTGCAATGAACGTGAGTAGATGACTTCCCTCTTTTTTCTTTGGTTTGTTTTAACTTGCACTATTGGTGTAATAGAGATAACACTATAGCAAGAACAGCTAGACCAGTTATGTCCAAATTTGTTACAAACAGTTAAAACTATGGGTTACAGTGAGAAAAAGAACATGCAGGTTTAGAAGTCAGGTGAGTTATCTGGGCCAGAGTGGTCTTCTCTTCTGCAGGGAGACCTTTGTGCTTAAAAAGAGAAAGCATGAATTTCAGAGTGAAATTGGTTTTGTTGCTGCAAGAATACAAAGACAAACCTTGAAATATGGATTTCTACCTACCCCTGCAAGGTGACACTCCAGTGACTTCACTTGCTACTTGCTGTACTGAGAGCTGGTCCAATAGATTTTGATGCAGACTATGTATCAGAAAAAATTGCTTTCTGCAAAGTTAATGATAAAATGTTATTGTTTTAAACAGACAGAATGAATTTAAACATTTTCTATCTCCCCCTTTCTCTTTCTTTCTCTTTTCCTGCAAATGTTTAAATGACACTGGTCTTTGCAGCATTTGAGCAGCACATAGATGCAAGTTAAGTGGTTATTCTTAAGTTGCTTTCGTTTTTGTCAACCTCTTTGTTTGAGTCCTGCTGGTAGGAGAGCTTTATAATCATGCCGTTCCAATCTGAAGAAAATCTATAAAAGGTATAAATAAGACATAGCTCAAATCACCTTGTAGCTAGTGTTTGTCCCAAATAGAACAGTCTCTGAGGCATTTGTCATGATAACCAGAAAAGGTTTATGGCCCTAAGAGCAAAGGTCAGAGCCTGTATATATGTCTGCATTGCACATAACCATAATTTACAGTCGCACTGGAGTGTGAAATGGTAGTCAGATTTTGTTGGTTTTGCTTTACTTCACCTCTTCTCATTTAATAAAGTTTATGTATCAATACAAAGACTGTTATAAAATTTTCACATTTCTCTTTGAAGTGGTGGTTTGCTGTGCTGTTCTGCAAAGGTGGAATGTTCAATGATGTGCATTGTTCTGCTTTGGGGGAAAAAAAAAAAAAAGTGAAATAATAAAAATCCCAGGCTATTAGACTGAGTTTTTGTGAGCCTCCAGGTATGTCAGTGTTTCACATTTAGCACACAGTTCTCAAAGAAATATATGTGTTAAATGTTCACCTGATAAAGTCAAAGAAGAGTAGATACTGATTGAGCAAATGAGAGCAGCCTGGGGCTTGGGATTTCAGTGCTGCCACTCTGTGAGCTGTTTAAGCTAATGATGTTTGTGCAGGTAATTCTGGGCTTGACTCAGTATTTGTTGAAGACAGCACGAGCCCTTCTGTCAACTTTAGCAACATTTCAGATAGGCTCATAAGTGAGACAAAGCAAGAAGCCAAATGGGGAGAAATAGTCTCCCCAGATGTCTTCATAGCTTACATGTGTGTATGTTTATATATGTAGAAACAAGAAAAAAAAAATCTGTCTTTATTGCTTGTATGGAATTAGTTGCCTGATCCCCGAAAGAGTATATATTATTCTTTCTTGTCCCTCCTTGCTTTTTTCGGTGTATAAGATTTTCATTAATCATAGTAACAGCAAGTCTTAACAAACTTAAAACAAATACATCCATTATTTTATGGGAATGTTTTCAGCATCTTAGCGATGAGGACTGGTGGCTTTGTGTGTATATATACTTGGCAAATCATAAAGCGGTTGTTCGGCCATTCCATTCTCACAATTAAGAGTCTGAATATATATGTAGAGATGATAGTTCCTGAAAATCATTTTCTCAATCACATAACCACCTTTAGAAGACTTGTAACTGTACAGTACATGTTGCTTGGCAATCAAAAAACTTGACATAATTGCATTTTAGACCTTAGCAAAAACTTGAATTTTACAGCCTCACTTGTCACACCAACAGAGACGTGGACTGAAATTAGCATAACTTTGAATGATCCAGCTGGGCTTATAAAAGAGATTTACTAATACCATTTCAGCATGCAGTGGATAGATCCCACCAAAGTTTTTCTAAATGAACCAAAGAGCTTAAATGCCACCTCCTTCCCCCAGTAACCAAGGAGATACATAGTGAGATGACCTAAAAATTCCCTTGAGAAGTGTGTTGAAAGGGAAAATTTTGTATTCTGGTAAGTGTGAATACAACCCAAACAAACATTCTATGGGAGAAAACAAACTAATTAGGAATTTTGCAGCAGAAGAGCTATAGGACCTGGCAGACCCCTGCTATTGAACTGCATGATGCTTTGCCACATAGATCTTCCCTCTAATTGTGATGATTTATTTTTCTTGAAGAGTTGTTAAACCTCATTGTTATGCTGCCTCCTCAGCACTGCCCTTGTCTGGAGACTGCTATGGCTTAAACCTCAAACACATTAAACAAGAAATTGTAAATAGTGACATGAAACCTTGGAAGAACTAATAGGAATGTAAAGAAGTGTTACATTTAAAAAATGGCAACTGTAAACATGAGCATAGGTAACCTCTGGAAGAGAAAAATACGCGTGAGAACAGAATCTGTGGGGCCAATTTTTTTTACCCTTTAATAATATAACAATGAAACCCCAAAAATCATATCAATCAAAAAATATTTGGAAAGCTCTTTATTCCCTAAATACCTCATTCACTCTTTTAATTATAGAATTTAATTTTTTTCCTGTGAGGCGAAAGAGCCTACCTCCCCCCTCTCCCCAAAGCCATCTCAGGGAATAAATATAGTAAAACCTGCTGATAAGTCCTACAAAGCCCTCACGAGTTTTGTGCATGCCTTGACTTTGCAAGGATGTCAGCTAGTCATGCCTGTTGTGGATTTCAGCTTAATCAGTGCATGCAGATTTGTTGATGGTCTATCAAATTTCTTGTCCCTGCAATGGCTTCACAATCAAAATGATTACACAGAAGACATTTTATAAAAATGTTGTTATAATCTAACCTGGAATTTCAGCTCATCTGGAGTCAGAAGTGTTGACTAGCTGTTTATTCATGAGGGGTGGTGCCAATGCATGTTGTGCAAAATTACAGAGCTGGTTTTGGGTGTTGCAAGTAGCCCACATGTGTGTGGTACTTTAGGACTAATCAAAGTGTACTTTGTATGTCAGAGCTGCCTCAAGCTCTCTCAGGACTAGCTGATGGAAATGGGGGTTAATGCTGTGGCATTCTGTGAGACCTGTCCCCCACCAAAGACGAGTCTTCCAGGTGGGCAGGTTCTCTGCTCTGGCTGTTAATTTAGCCTCAATGTGTGACCCAGTTCAGCTGAAGATAGCAGGTTGATCCTTGTTGCTGTCCTGACTCTTTAGGTGGCTGCAGAGAAGACCATTGTTGCTTCTCCCCTGTTGTCCTGCTTTACTAGTTTGTGACTTGGATTTAAGGAAGGACAAGTTTCTGTAATGTGGAAAAGTTAACCCAAGTTTGTGATGTCATAAAATTGCCTACAAAGACATAGCTTTCTATGGTAGCAAGATTGTTGTAATGAGATAAAAATATTAGGCATAAACTGTGACCTCTTATGTGTAAAGACTTATTAAAAATTATCCTGTGAATGTAATGCATGTAGTAAAATACAAATATATTCTACCAAACCCACTACAAACTACATAAATAAAGAGTTCTTAGTTTAACATTGATCAGTCTAAAAACTGGCCTTGTTAATGATGAAACAGGAAATAATCCTGTGACATAGGCATGGGAGACCCAAATCTGCTTAACTAAGACATTAAAATTGGTGATAGACCCATAGAAGGGAAAAAAAACCCTAGTAAGTATGAAAAACTGAACTGTTAACCTACACGAGAGAGTCAGAGGCAGTAGTATGAAGAAAAACAATATGCATGAAAAAGCATTGTGGCCAATTTCTAAGTAAGCACTTATCACTTTGAGACATTGAAAATGGTACTCAAAAACAGAAAAGAGAAGAATTAAAAAGACCAGGATGAATGCATCAAAGGAAACATATAAGTAATTTCTGGTCAAAATGAAGCTTAGAAAGTTTTTAATACCAGATAAGAAGAGGACTGTTGAGATTAGGCAGTGGAACAGAGAAGCAAAGGTGAAGACTGATGCTAAGATTTCACATGAGATTAGTACTATAGTTAGACATTTTTTAATTATGTGAGGTACAAGAAATTGTGAGACAACAAATATTTAATAAATGGTCAGCATTATTTATTCATAGAAGAGAGAGCCAATGGAAAAGGAGAAAATATTAATTAATTTTTCACTTCAGGATTCCCAGTAGATTATGTAGAACAGATGTTGGAGGCAAACAAATCTCTTACATTGCAATTGGACTTTACCATAGACAATTATAGTCGTAGAAAACGAGTAGTATAAAAACCTGGGTAGGAGTCATAGAAACTCATGCTCAAGGCCATAAAGGAATCTGTAATTCTATTTTTTTTCGCGCAAACTAGGAAATGTTTTATCAGTATTTATTTTGCAGTAGTTCCCTGTACAATCTTCTGTGCAGACGTTTGAGGTCTTTGTCCAAATACTTTATTATCTCAGGATTTGTGATGTCTCTCTGAGCCAGTGTTTCTGAACCTTTCTGGAATTAAGCTTGATTTCAGCATATCTTCTCTCCACCTCCTCCCACTGGGTGCCATTCATTGATCTCTTCTCCAATCTCAACTTTTATCCCTCCCTCTCTCCTGCAGTTCTGTTGCTTCCTTCTTCGTTAGCTTCATCCAGAAGCAAAAGCACAAAGAGGCTAAATAAAACCCACAAGCCATTTGCACCAGACACTGCTACATACCGCGCCTCACCTGTACTTCTCCAGAACATCCTTTATGAACCTGTGTAGTGACATTGGCCAGAAGCTTTATTTAGTAGGACAATATCATTGACTGACTTAAATTGGAAAATGAACAAAATTGTGATAAACAAAACTCTAAGCCTGGATATTTATCATCATCTTGTCCAGAATTGAAGATGAGAAAAAGATGGAAAAATATTTTAGAGGTTTTTTTTAGAAGTTTTGTGAAAGTTTTAGGAGATTACAAAAATTAAAAAGGAAAGTCTTATTATTTAAATAGATAACCAACTGCAAGATACCCATCTGAAAACAACAGTAGCTGGTGGAGTTACTGGGAGCTTGGGATCAAGTCCCAAGTCTCACATGTCAAATATATCATAAGTTTCCTCTCTAGGAATCAACTTTTCAGAACATAGGAATTGCTCAATATTCAAGTCTTTTGGATCTTACCACAGAGGATACAGACAACGAAAATGTTATTTTTTTCACTTGCAAACTAATTCCTGATGAATAGGAAGTACTTACATATGAACCACTGCTGAAATGTGATTTGGAAATGATTCCCTTGATAGCAACAATTTAAGAACTGTTGAAAATGATGTGATAATAAATCAAAATAACTTCTACTACGTAGGAGTTAAGAGAATCAACTGAAGCTCAGACAAATAGATGTTAGTTACATTTCCAAAGTTGAAGATAGATCCCATATATTTCAAAATTGTACCTTCTCTTCTTCGTTAGGGTTCATTCCACTAGGTGTTATTCCACAAATGCCAGCTGTGCCTAAAAATAGAGAGTTTGGAATGTTCATAGAGTTGTCAATTGCATAGACATTGTCTACATTGTGCTTTTGCCAAGGAAGGTGGGACCAAATGATTCTTGAGGTCCCTTCCAACTTGGTATTCTGTGATTCTGTGAATACTGATTATTCACAAGTGAAAAGGAAGAGTTTATTCACTGGAGAAGCTAGATGTTCCACAAATTTTTCATTTCACATGATCAAAACATCTTTTGTGCTGTTCTTAGCTAAATATTACCAATTTTATCTGGAACAATAAATGAAGCATTCACAACAATGCATTCATTCTATCAAAATCATCAAAGCACTCTAGTATTTGGAGATTTTTCTAGAATAATAGGTATGAAAAATTCACAAATTTGCTGCCATAGTTATATTGCTCCATAACAGACTTAACAAGAGAAAGTAAGAGTAGTTTTAAACAGCACACACTATGTCATTAGAAAACTAAAAGTACATAGGAAAAGAAGTCTAGAAGACAGGATTTTATATAAGTTTTAGAAACTTGTTGAAGTTCCTAATTTAACTGTAGCCTTTCTTCAGCAGTGAAATCAAGTTCAAAGAGGACCTTAGAAACCCAGCTCAATTTTCTTCTCTGCAAAACCTGGAGGAGGTTGAAGAAATGTTTTTCTTTAGTCAGACCTTTAAGAACAAATCACGATGTAATGGAAAGATGTTTAACAGGCAAGGGAATTCACTGAAACTTTAGACATATCTTAAACATGATAAAAAGAATAACAGTTTAACAGGAACTTGTCATATTTTGCACCTCTAAGGGGACAACCACAGACAGCAGAACAATTTTGAAGTACCATAACCCAAAGGTTTTCAAAGTGATCCTGGTATTTTAGACTTAGTACTGTCGGAGGGCCCATCCAGCTAGCTCCATGACTCTTTTTTCAGATCTATGAGTCATAGAATTTGATCAAATTTTGAAGAACAAAAAAAAAAACAAACTGTGCTGCTCATTATGTTTTTTTCCTTTATTATATTGTATTTTGGTTATCTTTTTCTCCTTTCCTTCAGCGTATCTTCTCCTCATTAGTTACAAGGTAAAATGTGAGCAAGCATAAATACGTTTTAAAATTGTCAAACATCCTCCTTTTTACCTTTTAGTTTATTCTTCAGCACCATTTTTTTGATATATACTTATTCCTAAACTATTGACTTAACTGACTAAACTGAAATTGTTGGTAAGATACTAATTAGTTTATATGTAAAGTATGCTCACTTCTTAGTGGTTCCTTTATTTATCTTCCAGTTTTCAGTCGCTCAATAAAATAGTAGTTTGACTATTTGTTCTTCAAATTTCTTTTCAGCCTCTGTAATTGCTCTATTACTTATCACAAAGTATAGAGTTTCTAATGTTTTATTTTTTTGATAGAATGTCATGTATTTCTTTCAAGAAAATTAGAAGAGCTGTTGTGTTTTTAAGTTTTGAATGTATGAATGTTTTTACTGTTTTCAAAGAAAAAAGGGGACTTCTTTCTTTCTTTCTTTCTTTCTTTCTTTCTTTCTTTCTTTCTTTCTTTCTTTCTTCCTTCCTTCCTTCCTTCCTTCCTTCCTTCCTTCCTTCCTTCCTTCCTTCCTTCCTTCCTTTCTTTCTTTCTTTCTTTCTTTCTTTCTTTCTTTCTTTCTTTCTTTCTTTCTTTCTTTCTTTCTTTCTTTCTTTCTTTCTCATAACTTCTTTTGTTATCAGTGAGGTTTAGAGAAGTAAATTTATGCACTAGAAAGCTGACGTTCTTACTTGTTTTGTGGGAATGCTTGTTTGTAGGAATATAACTATTCCTGCGTAGTTCTCATCAGGAATGATTAGACCTGGATGGCACTATTAGAATGATATTAGCAGAGGCAGTTGACTGTCAGTGACCAGACATCAATTTTTTTCAGCTGACAGCTGAAATAAGAACTACCAGGTAGAAAGACATGTACAACTAACTTGAAATGGAGGTCTGATGTACTAGAAACAATTTTGAAAACTAGCCACTGAATGAAGATGAAAAATCTGGAATACAGAGAAACAAATAATGCTGCTAACATACAAACCTTACTTTCTATGGTGAATTATAGCTCTTAAAGTTTCTAACTGAATAACAATTGCTAGTGAGCTATGAAATGATGTCCAGTAATGCTGCAAATGCCATTCATTGATTACTTGCCTGGGAGGCATATTTCTTTTTTAGTTCTACTCAGTGATAGCTTACTTGCTGGGATGGATCTATTTTTGATTTCTTAGATTGATCTCTTGTACAGATCTCACAATATACAGAAACACTGCAACTATGCTCTGTCTCAGAGAAATGAGGTTGAAGATAAAACTGTTACCCTAGAGATAAGACGGCCAGCCCCCTTGGAAAGCTTGTGTCAAATATTTGTTTCTTCAGTCCTCTATGTCTGCAAAGAATATTAACTCTCTAGCAAGGGAAGATTCTTAGACATTTATACAGAATATCAACAAAATCTTCTGTTTATGTACAGAAAAATGCTAAATGATTTCAGTAAAAGGAATTTGATGTGACTTTGGAATTCACTGCATCAGACCACAGAGACATTTTTATATAAGACAGAGGCTGCAGAAACTGCAATGTATTGCTTCAGGGATACCAGCTGTGCCCTACATAGACAGAACTTATGTCACCAGGCTATTCAGGGACCCTGACAATTGACTCTGTTTGTGGGGCTAGTGAAAATCTTCTACATGCTGACAGGCTGCTGAAGATATCCACAATTTATTCAGTGTCACAGAAGCCCAGGATTTCCTGCGTCAGCTGACAATGGTACCTTTCAGAGACCAGGTAGGCTCACTATGTGTGAAGTGTCAGCATGTCCAAATCCCATTTGCTATTGACTAAGCAGTGGAGCAGCCAGATGCCTTTATTGGCTGCTCCTGAGACATGCTGAAGAATGCAAATGTCCCCTATGCAGGTGCAGGTCCCCTCTCATCGACAGTATGGAGATAAGACCACTGAGTATGACAACAGTTTTCTGATCTAAACAGGCATGAGTTTTGCCACCCTGACCAGAAAAACCCCCATCTGTTGTTCAAGCAAGCAGAAAGTGCTCAGTGTTCATCAAAGAAAAGATAAACCGAAATCCTTATACAGTGTACGTTATAGCTTTGTGAGCCTTCCAAAAGGTCAGCCCGCCACCTCTGATGGTAGCCTTCACTAGTGATTTTCTGTAAACTGCCCATTATCCAGGTTTGGCTCCACCTCATTTTCAAACCCTTTCTAACAGTATATCCATTGTCAGTGGTGTACATGTGCATTTGAGGGAGGCGGCAGACAAAGAAGGAAAATGCCCAAGGAAAAGACCATCGACTTACAGAAGTCCAATATCCTCAGGATGATCGCTCAGGGAACTGGATAAATTAAAAACATTTCCCAGCCAGCATTCACCTGAGGGGCTGTCCATGCTTGTCCCGCTCCTGCTGCTCATCACACTCTACTTTTGCAAGCAGCGGGCAGCCTCGAGACTCATTTCTCTGTGGAGCTCTGTTGGAAGGACTCATCCTTTCCAGCGTGGTGGCTTGTTGTTTATTTATGGTGTGGCTGCTGCAGCAGGCAAGGGGCCTTTGCAAAAGCAGACATGGCTCTGTAAGATAATAAAACAGCCAGAGGCTTTCTGCGCGTTCGTGTCACAAAAGGCTCTTCAGAGAGAAACAGTTTTAGTGTCTGAAGAATGAAGTACTATTTCAGAATTTGGAGGCTGCAGGTCTTTTTTAACACTACAATTGAATGATTTATCCATATTTTCTATGTAATAAAAAGAGCAGCACAATATACTTCCTTGCTTCCTTAGAGACCATTTGAAATTTTTAATATTAGAACCAGAAAGATTGCATGGAACTCTTTGCCACACTGATGTGAACACCGAAATTTTTTTTCACTTATAATTTTATTCTTAAATCTGAGAAATCAATTTTAAATACTGCTCTTTTGTTTAAAAACAAAACAAAAACCAAATTATCTTTGTCCAAACCTCATTAGACTTTCGTTTTTAGTAGTCAGCCTGAGATTCCTAATTTTAAGGAGAAAGAGATGTGAATATTTGCATCACAAGATTGCCAGATCTTTTCATTAAGACATTTTGGAGTTAATGTGGAGAAACTGATGTAATGAGATCAGCTTGAATGTTGAGTTTACTCCCCAAAAATCATGAAGCAAGCAAGTCAAGTGTTGAGCAGACAGCAGAGAATTTCCCACTGAAGAGAAATTACGCATTTTTAGAATTAATTTTCTTTTGAATGAGCTGAAAGCACAATCAAAAAATCTTTTGTGGAACAAAGCTTCTTCCTGAAGCTGTATTTGGAAACATTCAATTTTTATGGAAAGACAATAAAAAGTTGAAACAATACTTAAGTTTCAATCAAGACATTGCAAATCACTTGTGGACAAGTTGTGTTTACAGTGGCAGATTCTTATAGAAGACCATGATGTAAAAGGGCCATTATTTTTCAACATTAAACTGTTCTAGTAACGTTAACAGCTAATATTTATATGTTAAATGTTAAATATTGGTATTTACTAATCGCCAGTAAACTCATTTGCAAGTTGAAAGTTCATCCCATCATTTACCAAATGTTGGACAGTTTTCGGTGTAAGCACCTGTCACTGGAGCTCACCCAGTCTGCACAGACTCTCAAATTTCCAGTTTCTAAATCAATTGACATGGCAAATCAGAGAGGCTCTGATGCATTTTTGTAAATAGGGTGATCAGTACTGTTCATCAACGTCCTGGTTTTAAGGCTTTTTGTATGTTGTGAACAAAATACTTTTTTTTTTTTCTTCTTTCCATTTACAGAGAGTTAGTTCTACTACTAGTGCTAAAAAATAAGTTTATGTGAAAGTATATGCCTAACAGTAATGGAGCAAAGGTACAAAAATAGATTAAAAAACCAGTATAAGATATTACAGTTATACTCAAGTATGGAGATTACAAAATGTGTGTTTTTTTCTCTTGATACATACTTTTCTAGATTTTTTGTACTTCTTGGTCATTATGTATCTGAGACATTTTTGTTTCAATTATTTTCAAAAGGATTTTTTTTTTTTTTTTTGCTAGAGATTTATCAGTTTATTCCATTTACTATCATAATTTCAAAGAGGAAGTGCTCGTGGTGAAGTCAGTGACTATGTGTTCAATCAGTTTCTGTATTTTGTATTAAAATTAATTTTGAATAAACTTCCACGTGAAACTATAAAAATAGCTAGAAAGACATAAGTCACTTTTTTTTCCCAAAATAAGCTACTATTATTAATAAACTTCCATATCATAAAAAAATCAAGCAACATATAATGGGAAAAGGCTAAGAGAAAAATAATATTCCTATGCAAAAAAAAATATTATTACTATTCCAAATCATGGACTGGAGGGAGAAAAGCAGTTCTTTTCAAATATAGTGTTAAAGAGGAGATACTGTATTGATAATTCAGGTGAATGGAGTCCAGTGCTACATGGGTAACAGTTGTCCAAGTCTCTGCACCTTGCTGTCAACTGTGTTTATGTCACCTCAGGCTGTGAAGTTTTAGCTTTGAATAGTTTATTCACTTTGACACCTATTCAGCTTATGGAGTACCTGGGGCAACCAGGAAACAGGATTATTTCCAGTGAGTAATACTGGATATGAATTTTCTCTGTTTTCTGAATCAGTCCTGCTTTCCTTTATGGAAAAGGTCTTTAAATGGTAACACAATGTGCATATGAGACACCCTTTTCCTCTTCTATTTCTGTTACATAGTGTGTAGGTTTTATATATAAACAATGCAAAAGGTTATTATATTCGTTTATGTTCTACAAAATTCTGTTTTGCTTTATCACCATCATATCTGCTCCTCCATTTCCATTATACAAAAAATTTTCCACAGGGCAATATTATACCCTACTAGTATGCATTCATAAAAACATGGAAAATATTTTCTCAAACAAGCTTTTTATTGTACAGTTGGTCACCTAAGGCATATGAAAATGTTTCTGTTCCCTGAAATGAATCATTAAAAAATTTAAGAAGGTATGAAATACTGTTAACACTGTAATGTTTAATATATAATCAAGAGAAATAGCATCATGTAAAATAAATACTTTTGAACAGAATTTTTAGGTCTAGAAGTTTCCAGCTACACAAATATTTAGAAGTTTTAGAATATTGGAGATGGACAGAATGTCTGTCTTTTGAATCTCAGTGAATTAAGTTTACGCTTTATCAAAATGTTTCTATGTGTCATATTTTTTACATTGTTTGTTCAGCACTATCAATAACATTAACATATTCGGTAGTCTCCTTTGTCTGGGAAATGGAGCAGTGACTCATTTTACTAATAGCATAAAAGCATTAGAGAGACACTAGGTAAAAAGCTACGCAAAGACAAGGAGGAAGTCACCATCCACATCAGAGGTCTCTGGAAAGGCATGCTCCTCATTACCCATCTGCATCATTGAAATATTTTCTCCATAAATTTAACATTTTTACTCAAACCACTTGTAGCTGAACTATCGCAAAAATGCCTGAAATGATCCAAGATGTAATCTCTGTGGCTTGGCTATAGGTGCCTAATGGACTGCCTGAAAATTGCAAAGGTAGACTTGAAAGGAAAAGACACTGCAGTCTTAAGCTGAAGAACAACGGTTTTCTAATATTGATTTAGAAGATATGTTGTGCATTATAAATAATATCCCATTCCCTTCACCTCTCAGATACCTTATGAAGTCCTGATCATTTTATTTACTAATTGTTGTATTTCCATTATTTGAGACCAGTTCCCAGAGAGGACGAACTGGTCAGCTAGCTGCAAGGCAAAAAGTCTTTAAGGTGACAACTGCAAAATTGTGAATATTGGTAAACTTTTAGGGAAAGTTGTCTGGATTTTAGTGTAACAAGAGACACTGAAAAATATTTTCCACACAAGCTGTACCAAAACTGTAGAATTATATAGAAACACCAGTTTCTCTGAGAAACAATACTCTTTAACAGCTCCCTGAATAAAGAAACTCTTTACCAATGTTTGACTCATCCTCTGAGATACTAAGAACTAGGTTTTTAAAGTTAAGTTTAAAGGATATCTAGAAGTGACCCATATTTTTTTAAAAACAATGCAAAATTCTCTCATGATTTCTACCTCTGATTTATTGCAATAAGGTATAAATAAAAGAAAGTATAAGAATAGGGGATTTATACAGAATTTACATCTTTTATTTGTAAAATTGACAGCAATAGAACACAATGTAATCCAACAAGCCACATCTCCTTATACCACTTACTAATTTCTTCGTAAATTTCACTGCTGCAGAAATCAATAGTCCATGGCTATGAAAGCAAAAGAGAAGCTCTGTTAATTCATTAGCGTGTCTAGGTAACATGCTTATAATGTCTGGGAAGTGAATCGGAAAGAGTAATCACTGTAGTACACCACATCATAGTTGGCAAAGAAATAAAAGTTTTGGTTTTGGCATAAACATCTTAATCACACCTCTAACAGTCTGTGTTTGAAAGAAGTAGGAGCTGAAGAATTCTAAAGGAATGCTTCCCTATTCTTTAAAACTCATCTTACCAGGTACAGCTTTTCTTCTTGATAGAGCAGTAGGAACATTTCCTCCTGTTTCAGTGTGCTTTAACATGCATCGAAACCTAGGGGAGCTCCTTCAAAATTCTCCTCTCTCCCTGCACTTTTCCCAAATCTGCAAGTGAAATTAGTGTATGTAATATATTAATTTCCTGCTGTTTGTTATTGGCATTTTTTTTTCCATAGTAAGTAACTATACTGAAGTGTGGCTTTTTCCTGAAGAGCCAGCTCTGGGAAATTATACATTATGATTCAGCTGGTAATTCCCAGGTTTTCAGTCAGAATGGAAAGCAATGCATCCTTAGTATAATGATAGTTGGTCTATTTTTTGGTCAGCAGATGTAATATTTCTTGCTAAAAAATCTATGATCAGGCAAGGAGATTCCTTATTTTCAGTTTCTTTTAATGTTTCAAAGACTCAAAGCTAAATCCTAAAATCAGTTATTATTTCTAAATAGTCACCCAAATAAAATGGGAGGAAATTATGTAATGCACAAATGAATATGTAATTCAATGCGGACCTTGATTTTAAGTAGCTGTACTTCTCGGAGTACTTAAGGCGACATGCATATTCTGAAGCAAAAGTAAAATCCCTGGTCAAAAAACTCTCTTCCCAGAAATTAAATTTCTTTACAGCATGCTATCATCACATTCCCACTTATTTTCTAAATAGCACTGTGGTTAGAGATTGACTTCTTAAATACTCCTAAGGGGCATATCAGCCTGGCTGCTGTGATAGGTATGACTATGACAACATGTAGCCATGCCCAGGCATATCTCTCTCAAGCATTTTTTTGACACTGCTTTGCATTCATGTAAAACTCTAAATTGGTAATTATCCTACTGATTCTAGCCCAGTCAGGTGAAAAAATTCCGAAGGGTCATATAACTGAAGACAGCAATATTGTCTGCTTTCTAAAATATGAATCTACAGTCCTTGTAGATATGAATAAAAATCTCTTAGACAGAATCATAGAATGTTTTGGGTTGGAAGGGTCCTTAAAGATAGTCGTGTTCCAATGTGCCTGTCATGAGTGGGGATGCCTACCACCAGATCAGGTCACTCAAGTCCCCATCCAGCCTGGCCTTGAACACTTTCAGGGATGGGGCATCTACAGCCTCTCTGGGCAGCCTGTTCCAGTATCTCACCACCCACATAGTAAAAAATTCTTACTTATAACTAGCCTAAATCTACCCTTTTTCACTTTAAAGTCACTACCCCTTGTCCTATCACTGCATGATCTTGTAAAAAGTCCCTCTCCAGTCTTATAGGGCCCATTTAACTAGTGGAAGGCTGCAATAAGGTCTCTCCAGAGACTTCTCTTCTTCAGGATGAACAACCGCAACTCTCCCAGCCTGTCTTCATAGGAGAGGTACTTCAGCCCTCTGATCATCTTTGTGGCCTTCCCTCGGACTTGCTTCAACAGGTCCATGTCCTACTCATGTCAGGGGCCCCAGAGCTGAATACAATACTTCAGGTGAGGTCTCATACGAGGAGAGTATATGCAGTATCAGGAGGTACTATATATATAAGTACAAAATCAGAAATCTGTGGGACATTTTTAATCTTTAAATAAAGCCATGAAATGTTGTCAAGTCTATTAGCATTTGTTTGAAGATATTAGGTTGATGCAAAAGTAATTTCAGTTTTGGACTGTGAATTTTAAATCATTATAACTAGGTTTAAGCACATCTTTATTAATCAAAATAGGAAACATTGCCATCAACACATTTTTGCCAATGAGAAATTAGTTTGTGTATTCCAGTAGCATAGAGATGTGTGCTTCGAGAGTCATCAAACTCTTGGAAAGCATTTTCTGTATGCTGTCAGCTGTGGAAGTGTTTTCACTGCAAAAAGTTGTTGAGATGCTTGAAGAAGTGGTAGTTGGCAAGAGGTCAGGTGAATATGGGAATGAGGCAAAGAGTCGTAGCCCAATGCATTCAACTTTTGACACGTTGGTTGTGCCACGTGCTGTCAGGCATTGTCATGGACACGTAAATATGATGATTTTTTTGAGTGTCCATCAGCTCTTGAGGCGACCACTTATAGGGTTTTTTCACCTTTTCAATTTGCTTCAAATGCTGAACAACTGTAGAAAGGTCAACACTGAGTTTTTTGGCAACTTCTGGTGAAGTTGTGTAACGATCAGCTTTGATGATTACCCTCAATTGATCGTTGTTAACTTCCAATGGCCAGCCATTATGCTTCTCATTTTCAAGACTCTAGTCTCCTTTGCAAGACTTCTTGATCCATTACTGCACTGTATGTTTGTTAGCAGTTCCTGGGCCAAGTGTGTTATTGATGTTGTGAGTTGTCTCTGCTACTTTACAACAGATTTTGAACTTGAATAAGAAAATTGCTCGAATTTGCTAACATCTTTTCTGTAGTCTAAAATAAATATGAAATAAACAGCAAGTAATAAGTCAGTAGCAGAAAAACATAAAGCAAAAGCGCATTAAAATGATGTGTTACATAACCACATTTATTTAAGAATGTATTCCAATATCAAATGGCAAATTTCAACAATGCAAAAAACATAATTCCTTTTGTACCAATCTATATACAGCATGAACACATTCTAGATTTTGCTCTTTTGATGACAAAATACCTACCACTGCTTGTTGACTAACTCTGTACATGTATATAGGACTTTTTTACATATTGTTACTCCCAAATTATGAAAATTCTGATCTGGAACAAGGGAAGCTCCCTTACTTGCATAAGATGTAATTAGACCTACCAGTTGTTGTCTTCAGACTATTGCTTTGTCATGGATTTGCATTGCCCTTCTGTTGGAATCTACTACTGCCTCCTCACTTTATGTTATGTTTCTTCCCATTCACTTCATGAGTAGTTGCACAAGAAATGTTTTAACACTGCGTACAATGCAGTGCAGAAATGGAAATAAATTTTGGCACAGGAATGTCTCAAAATGGCAAATGATTACAACAAAAATAATATTAAATATCAGATGCCAGGCTCCCACATCCATCTTCAATGGTGTTGTGCACTGTTCTTTGGAGAATTTGTCACCCATAGCTGGACTATCTACAGGTCTTTTCGGTTTTGTTGTATTTCAGCCCATTCTTTGTATATGAATACCAATTTATTGCATCATTATCAGTTCTCATGCTACAATACTCCGGCACTTTAAATTCTATTCCTATGTAACTGACTTTGGTATCTCATACTGAGTGAATCAATATTATTTTCAAAATATGGAAAAAAGATGAAACAGTGTATTTGTTTTTAATAAGGGAATTTCTCTGGTTACTCAGAGGAAGATATTTGTAAAGATTCAGTTTTGTACTTACATCTCTAATGCTGCTTGCTATTCTGCAGAGAAAAATTTGTTGAAAAATAATTTAGAATAATCAGGTTTATTTTTATGAAGATCATTTTTAGCTCTAAGCATAATGAACAGTTATGTCTTGTTTATCATTAAATAAGTGCCATTTATTCTGTGGCAATCTAAGAATGGCTATCAGAACATTTTGATATTCAAGTGCCAAGTGCTTTTTTAAAAATAAATAAATGTGTATGATTCTACAGCAGTAGGTATAGAATTTGAGGGCAGAGAGAAACAGTACAAACAGCAGCTTGAGAGAAATTTAAGCATTTTTGAAGATGCGTAAGTTCACAGCCTTGAAACATATTTTAACAGTCAAAATCCAATTCTTCAGCAATTAAAACATTGCTTGGCAGATTATTTCACTAAAGTATTGTTGCAAACTAAGACCTCAGTAATTTTGTTCCTATTTTGGATGTAAACCTTACAGAAAAGAATGTTTGAACCTATTTAACCTGACAAGAAAATGTCCTAGCAATAAGAAAGCAGTCTCAGCAGTTATGTATCATTCACAAAATAAAATATCTAAAAGGACAGATTCAATATGTAAAAGCTTCCAAAGAGACTGGTATGTAAAATTTTACAAAAAGCCAGTATTATGCTTCCATTCTAAGTTAGTTGTCCTGTAAGTCCTCGTCTCAAGTACAGGCTTTTGAATTGCTCAGTAAACAAGGATGCACTTGACAAAAGCTTGTGGCTAGAGGTGTATCTTCCCAAAGCCATACTGACGTGTCCCTGACATGGGCTGCCCCAGTTTTATAAATTAGAGATCCAGTCATTTCAAATTAGTCTCTAAGCAATGCCAGCTATCTCCCTTTCTAACACTTCCAAAATGCTTTGAAGCTTTTTTGAATTGTATTGGTAACATCACGGCAGAATGATATGAAGAATATAATAGCTGAAAAAGGTTACACAGGCACACATAATTGACAATAAAAGTATAGCCTACTCTTTTCTAACAAAGTAGATATTGCTTTCCTTAAGAATAAAAAGAAATTCCTTTGGACTCAAAAAGAAACAAAATAAAGCTAAAATACCTTTGCTGATAACTTTCCAAGTTAAAAGCAGAAAATCTATACTGTGAAGTGCCTCTTCTATGACTGTGTACAGTGTTTGCCATACCATGCGTCTTAAAATAAAATATCCTCTCCTCTTTGGGCTTCAGAGAGTTTGCAGTTGCTTCTGCTAATTATGAAGGGAAATTTGGTCTTGTAGAAAAAAATAAAATAATGCAGATATGAGAGAAAAATGAAACTTCTGGGGATGTTTGTTTACTTCATGTTGATGTTCATATTCTCCACACACATTTTCCAAATCATTCATCGGAATTATTTGCTCAAAATGAACACTAACATGGGAAATACAGTCACAAAGAGAACCACTGGATGGAGCTGTTTGTTGTGACTTCCATTTTAGTCTGGCCTATTAGAGACCTTTAGGTACAAACAAACTAACTTTGAAAAAAAAAAAGGGAATGAGGTAAAAATGATAGGGGAAATATACAGAAACTTAATCAGAGCCCAGGACCTAATTAGATAAACTATTGAATCAAGAGAGCTCATCTGAAGAGGACAGGGCAGAGTTTCTGAGTATTCTACAAATAAAGCTGAGGAGAAGTAGGAGCAGGTGAAAAAAATCACTGCAATAATTTGCCTCAACCATTGCAGTAAAATACTATTCAGGTCTCTAACTGGATGTTCAGTGCTTAAGTGATTGTGTTTGCATGTGTTTCTTTTGCTTTGCCTTCTTTAATAAACATAATACTTGTGACATATTGAAACACACATTTATTGACAACAAATAATTGAATGACAGGAGCAGTAATGAATGATACATTTTGAAAACAGCACTAAACCCCCACTTCACTAGGCTTGCCCATGTTTTCTTTGGTCTCAAGTCTACTAACTGTATTCTAAGTAAGTTGTTTAAAATAAAAAGACAAAATATGTGCAATGCAGCAATAAACTCTTAATCATATGCTCATTAGTACTCAGGGAAGTTTGTTTTTTGTGAGGCAAATGATTTCTAAGTTCAGGAAGGTGGTGGTGGAGGGAGAGCTAATTCCTTTTTTCATTTGTTTCATCTGTCTCAAAGCAAAGTGTAGGATGGTAATTGTTGTGAAAAATAAAGTGAAAAAGCTAGTAGGACCTCTGGACAAATTCAGTTTATTAAGTCTCTCCTAGCATTGTTCAAATAAAATGAGAATTTAATGAGGAATTTAACAGAATCATTCTTAAAGTGGTGTGTTAATTGCCACCACAATCACTACTTCTGCTTTAAAAAGATGTGAAAAAGCAAGTCTTGAATAATAAAACTATTAGAGGGATAGTTCAGAGAGGTGTTAATGGTAAATAAGGGCAAGTAAAAATAAACCCTAAAAGCAGAGAGCTTTCAATTGAAAACGTCTGAATGTTTTATTTTTCAATTTAAAAAAAAAAAAAAAAAAACGAGGAACCTGATGAGGGTTCAAGCTACAGAACCTCAAAAATATCCTAAAAATTATGATAGTCATTGTCCATATGGTTGTTGTAGCATTTGATAAAAAAGGGGAGTCATAAAACACAAGATGTCAAAAGTGATAGAGATAAACCTTTGAAGAGATCCATGAAATATTTATTGAAATCTCTTCTGTGTGTTCAAGAAGCACACTGGGCTAGTGACAGAGATTAAATGTTCAGCATCTACATTGAGATATGCTGAGGTTTGAATGTACTGAATATTGATTGTGTGATGAACCCTAGCAGTTTGTTTCCTGCAGTTGCTCACAAGAGGAGGGAGAAACTAAAACACCACAGAAGATTCATGTACACAAAATAGGATGTTAATGGTTTTGTTGAAAGTAGAACATTCTCTTCAGTCTGTGCATGTCACTAATAATGTCTAAGAGCCTGTCAGACTTGCTGAAGTTTTTTGCTTATGAGGGTTGAGAAGTCTGAATACTTGATTTATGTTACTAAAAGGATGGGAGCTTTCAAGTAAAATACTGGGCTCTAAAGATGTCTCTTAAGACAAGGCTTTTTCTTTTGTTTGAAGTCACTTTTCAACACTTCGGAAATAAAAATTCTATATCAGTAAGAATATACAGTTCCATAAAATTAGTAACTGGCATGGCTTTGCAAATAATAAAGATATGAGAATATAAGAAAATCACAGTTCACCTTCTCAGGCAGATATTTGTGGTACTGATTCAGAGATTTACCAACATAATTCCCTTGCACCTATGAACCTTGTGAAAAAAAAAAGTCTCCCAAGATCTTCTTGACAATTTTCTTAAGGTTGACAATAGAAAGGAAGTGAGGAAAGCCTCTTCAGTTTCAAACAGTATTTATATCTGGCAAAACCATTTGCAAAGAACTCTCTCCAGCAAACTGTTGCTCTCAAGAACTGCAAGTTGTATTTGAAATGCATGAGTACTTCAGGCCGCCTACATTTCCTACACACTGGATCTGGTCTCATCCTCCAGGAATTGTTTGGATTCTGCAAAGTTGGCTGTTATGCATGGTTAGACATCAGTCCCCAAAGCATATATGTATTTATGATGGAAAATCTTTTACAATAAATAATTTCTACTGCTTCTAATGATGAAGGACATCACTAGGCCAGCTTTTTGTTCTATTTGGCCAAAGTTAAACTGTAAGTCCCAATAAACAGTAAGTCCCACTGATTTTTTTTCAGGAAATGCCTCAACCTATTTCAATTCAGATTCTAGTGAGCAATAGCCAAAACCAGCAAAAAAACAGTGAAAAGTTTTTTGTCAATGTCACAGGAAAACGATACGCATGTAGGTTTTGTGATGGTATATTTGTATATAATATATATAATACTTTGTAAAATAGATAATATTTGTTGTCACAGCTTACAGAGTCTGTAAGGATGTCTTCACAAGCTCTCTTCATGGGTGGAGGGGCTTTCAAAGCTGAAGAAGTTACAGCACATCTAATGATTTTCTCACTGGAGATATCCATGCATTCTAGTCTACCAGCTGAGCTGTTCTCAAATTCATTTCAACCATAATGAGCATGCTAATCAGCTTATACAATATGTCTTTGTCCAACCGGCTTATTTTGACTAAGTGGCTAATAAGCTATTAAGTAACCAGTTGAGCTTTCAGACCTTCAAACTGTATTTAATACTGCAGTCAGCAAAAATAGCTTCGATCACTTTTTCCAAGAGGTGCATTCATTTACACCAGGAGCTGAATGCAGTTCTCAGTAAAGCAATAAAGTGGTGTAAAGTTACAGTATGTACTAACTCCATCAGTCACACCTTCACTGAAATGTCCCATTGCTTACCTATCCAGAGATCTAAATACCCACTAATGCTGTCACTCATTTTTTGAAAAGTCCTCCTGGCAATGAGGAAAAGGTCATGCTTATAGATCATTCCTTCATTCCACAGGCTACAATTTACTTTTCTTTATAAGCAGGAAAATGGGAGAAACAAACAGTAACTAGTCTGTGTTGGCTGTTGGAAATGTAAAATATTGGTGTTTTCTTCACTTGAGACGCTCAACCTGCAAAAAGAGAGGACTTGGGTGTTTTATTCGCTTTCCTATGTACAACTACTCTGTGATGCTCATTATTTAAAAAAGATAAAAAAAGTAAAAAGGAAGTTGATGAAATTGAAAATGCAAAATCCAGCAATCAGAAGTCATAGTTTTTAATCAGGTTTCTGTAGACATGCAGAAAGCAGAGAAAGACAGTGAAAGGGAGATTTCCTTCTGTCTCAGTTCATAATGTCATCTAGAAATCTAATGAGCCTCTAATGAGCCTAGACTTTTCTTCATTCCTATTCTGCTGTCTCTTATGTTCCAGAGTATTGTTTAAAACATGAAACTTTATATTTTTTGTTATTTCTTTACAACTCAAGATGTTTATTTTATCAATAGTCTGCAGAATGTCAGACACTACTAAGGCCAAAAATATTTTAAGTAACCAAATGATATATATTATTCCTTCATTGGCTGAGGATTTTTCAAAAATAGCTATGATCATATGTACCATAAAAACTCACACTATAAAGTTAAGAGTCACCTCACACTGGACAAATAGAATGGACTAAATCCTATTTTTTTTCTGTCTCTATGTGACATAGTTTAGCACATTTTGCAGCCATTTCCTGAGCTATACACCATCAACCTATATTTACAAAAGAATGTGTACATATTCATAAATGATCTGGGAAAAATATAAAGAGCTATGACACACAATTTATTGATTATACTTAACTATTCAGTATAACATTCATATTCATATACAGGAAAGCTGACTATGAAGGATTACAGAGGCGTTCTACAACTTAATGACTGCGTGGTAGTATAGAATATAAGAATCAACTTAGATAAAGGTAAAATAATACACATAGGGGAAACCTCCTCCTAGCTCCGATTCTACCTTTATACATACAATGTTGATCTTGCTATTTTTTCTCTGCAAGGAGATCTTGGTGATATTGTATATAGTTTCATATAAACACTGGCTCAAGAATGGCTATAAAAGTCAAAACAAACTAGAGTGATTCAGAAAGCAACAGGTAACAAAGCAGAAAGCCCATCTGAATATAAATTCTCAGTGGGGTTTCATCTTGAAAATGGTATGCTGTTTGTTTCCCTTTTCTTAAAACATATATACTAGATGTAAAAAGGCACAGAAAAGAGCATCAGGCTTGACCCTGTACTGTTACAGTCAATTGTGAAATGAGATAATTATTTCTTCCAATTCACCCTTTGGAAAAGGACATGTGAAATTTAAATTTCTAGGAAAAGTTTTACTTATTTTCTGATAACATTTACTGAGTTAACTCTTAGAGAAAGATTTTGATTTTGAAGTTCTTATTCCTATCCCTTTTAAAGACAGTAGGAGACTAGACGATTAATTTTGCTGACTCTTTGCATAAGCTAGTTAAAAGTTAATATGACATTCTGGATATTTTTGAAGTAAAAATGAATAGAAAAGAGTTAGATAAGATTAACTAAAATACTAGACATTCCAAGAAAAGAAGCAGGAATGTAAAATCACTTAAAAAATGTAGCAAATTTTCACCAATGTAAGCTGTACCGTCCATTTTTATTTCAGAAAAGACAGAGTCAAACATCAAGGATTCTGGAAATATAAACTGAAAACCTCACCGCACCCAAAGAAAGATATCTCCTATAAAGATATCTCCTTAGAGAATATAGGCTTATTTTCAGCTTTACTGTTATCATTCTAAAAAAAAAAAAATAATAAAAAACAACAACAAAAAAGGTGAAAAATGTAGTTTTAACCTTTCTGTTTTTCCTTGTGCAGTTATGTTAGAAAATTCTTAATCGTTCTGTTCCAACCTGACAAGCATAGATTCTACCTTTTTTAAGAGTATTGCACAAATACATGAACTGTAGTCCAGAAATTGCATGACAACCAAATCTGTTATTTAAAGTTCCACAGATGAGAGTCATTTTACATTTTAATTCTTACAAATGAAAAAGAAAGACTTTTATAGGAATTTTAACTTTTTTTTTTTAGTATTTAAAATACGACTATTCATATGTATATATACCTGTATTTTTGAATGCTTGGTGAAAAAACTTGACATTATTGTAAAGAGAATAGGAAAATTCTGCCTTGGGTATGAATACGTGTCTTCTAGTTGCATATCTAAAGACAGGATTTGTGCCGTAGCATTTCAATCAAAGTAAAATAACCAGTCACGCTATTCTGTAATCTATTTGGTTTGCTATAATTATGTATTATACAATAGTATATGAAGTCAATAATGTAAAACAATTTCTGTTCTCAAATGTAATAGCTATACCAGAAGTACCTATCAAACCAAAATGCACTGATGTGAAGCTAAAATATGACAATCTGGAGCTACTCTTAGACATAGTTTTTGCAACGTTTACAGTCCAAGGATGGAGAGGTTCAGATGAGGTAAGAGTAAAAATGATAAAAAACCCTGGTGTTTTAATATAAATTTTAATATATCATAAAAGAGAAAGACAATAATGAAGACACAATCACATTACAACTTCACAGTGTAACAATGTTTGACTATTTGTACTATCACATTTTTATACTTAGTGTCAATTTAATCTTAATTCACATTTATGTAGTTGTCTTCCTCTTTGTCATGAAAATAGGTTAATTTTATGTCACTGTTGTTTCTTATACAGAAATAAGGCATTTATTTGTTCTAATTTTTATATGTGAAAAGGTTATTTCGGCATCACTAAATGATGATCGGTAGCTTCACACAGAGTATTTCTAATTCCTCTGCTGAAATTATCTGTTCAAGGTCTCTTTAAGCTACCTGGCACTGTTACAAGGGGAACATGCTGTTTCTTTTGTCTCTGGACAGCTGTGGATATTGCTGATGGTGTCCAGTCTTTCTGCCCGTTTGTCATAATGACATACATTCTTAAATAACTACATGTTCATAAGTAAATTTCAGAAAATCATTAATGTGAAAAAATTGTTAATATAGAGAAACTAAAATTACATATATCTTCACATAACTTTTTTTTTCCTTTGGAAAATCACATTGCCCCATTTTATGTTTATTGTTTTCCTCTTGACAAGTCTGTACGTTAAAAATTGATAGTAATTCATATTCTTAATTCATGGATACAGTATGGAGCTTGAAATGCCATATTATCTGTTATTTTATATGCTTTATCCTCGTGCTGTTTTATCCATTAGCAAATCCATTGTGTGGGTTTCTACACGATGTCATTACTTTGAGCTAAAACAATGCTTTTAGAGTTTGAAAATAACCAAGGTACATATTGATTGAACAAGTGAACCCTTCCTGTTTTCTATATGTGGGCAGTGAATGAATAGTGATTTTAGCTGTGGTTTGTTACTTCTGCATACTGTGCTGCTTCTCAGCCTCACTTAGCAGGAAATCTTCCCATCAGCAACTTAAAAGACTTTCATGGTCCTGAAACAAAGGTTAGTTTCCACCTTCAAAGGCTAGGCACACACTAGAAGTCGAGATTTTCAATACTATTATGGCTTTTTAAATTTTTTTCTTCCCTGAATAGGCTTCATAAACATTTATTTATTTTTATTGTGTTTCGTAGCCATCTTCAGAGTTCATGAGCCAGACTGATTAGTGTCCACATACAGGATTGGAATGACCTTGTGTGCCAAGTGTTTTCCATTTGCAGAGCTGATTGAGAGAAATGGCTACAGCTGAGGGCCACTTACAGATCGTGACAATCGAACATATCACCAGGATCTCCTGAGGCTAAGAGAAGGAAATCCTGGGAAATTTGCCTTGGAGTGATTAAAATACAGTGTTTGCAGACAATTACTTGCTCAGTGAAAAGGTAGGTTTTCTGGTAATAGAGCTTGACAGGCACTTGCCTTTGTCTGTGATTATGAACCTGCAGCATATGGTCAGACATGTTCACTTTGCATTTACTTGTAGTAATGAATGACAAATTAATTTTGAAATTGAAAGACCTGCAACCGACACAAACTGACTGTCACAAAAAAATTTCTCAAATTCAAGAATACTATATGTATCTTTATTTTAATCTCTATTTAAAATCTAATGAAATATTGCTGTTTGTAGTGTTAATCTGTATATTGCAAAAATGATTCTAATCCTGTTCACTGAAGCTGTGTTTTTATGCTTATAATTAGTATAATTATATCATACTGGAATTTGCACAGAAGTGACTGAGAACAATGTATTCTGAGTAAATATACTTAGTATTTAAGCAGTCCATAGCAAAAGTATATAGGGAGCTTTTTCTCTAATTTTACAAAGCAGTTGCTAATCACCAAAGCTATTCAGTTTCCATGAATTCTTCATGTTTTTCCAAAATTCCTTTTAATATTTCCACTTAGTTCTATTTGTCTCTGTGAAGAGAACAGTGAATATAATCTAAGTATCTCATTGCAGTCACAATTGTCTTGAAAATCATGGTTATTACAGGTGTTACTGATGGCCTAGGCAAGACCTAGAAATTTTTGTTCTTTTTGTCATAGACTCTTGCTTTGAATAAGACAGCTTTACATGTTGAATTGAAAATAAATAAAGAAACATGAACACTATCTGTACTTCAGTTAAAATGGATAGTTTTCATGCTTTGGTAGTAGAGAATGAATAATTTTCCTAACATGAATGCATGTGATCAGGTGAGATGAATAACCTGAATTTTTATGCTGAGAAGTCAAGGTACCACTGTAGCATCAGTGCCTCCTGCCCCAGTTGCCCTAGACAGCTACTGAAGTGTTATGCCATCACTGAATGATGTGAGGACAAGTAGCAGCATGTTAAAAATACGTTCTTCAGAAAAGGGTAGGGAGGCTACACTGGATGGCAATCTAGAGCGTGAGCCAATATGATATTCTCGCAGAGAAGGGAAAACATCTCCCTGGCATGCATAATCCCCTGCTCCAGGAAGCGCTGGCAATTCCTGAGCTAGAGTGTTTTGCTCTACCCAGCCAGTAAGAATGATCAGAGCTCTAAGAAACAAGATATGCAAAGAGAGATCAAATAAACCAGGATTGTTTAGTTTAGAGCAGGAAAGAAGACAGGAATATGGTTTCCTGAAGCCTGGAAACTCCAGAAATCCAGCATTACAATGTTAATTTTGGCTCAAGTTCCTGATTTTTCTCTGTGTTTTAGTGTGCCCTAATGGGTGTAAAACATACATAGTTATACAGTAGCTTACTGGTAAGCCTGAACTTTTTTTTTTTTTTTTTTTTTAATATGTGTACATATCCGTGAATGTATTCTTGCAGCATGAAAAAAAAAAATATTCCTTCGTGTCAACTCATCGAAAAGTGAGACCACTATATTTTATTTAATCAGAGATCTTAGTCCCCTACTTTTCTGACTGTAAACCACTCCAAATACCACACGGTCGTAAAATGAAACTGCTAATAAAGATAAAAATTGTTAAAAATATTTTGGCTGCGCACTGAAAATTAGACAGTCATTATGAAAGTGAATGTGGGAAGACAAAAAGAGGAGAGAATATGTGAGGTTCAGCAGTGTTCTGACAAGAAAGTGATTGAGTAGGTGGACTTCCAAAGACTTGTCTGAATAATACCTGTACAGTGGGCCCCTGATGGGAATGGCAGAATTCAGTTCAGTGTCTATCATGAGGAGGGTAAGGAAAAAAATAATGAGAGGAGAAAAAAAAAGAAAGAGGCTTCTTTCATTAATCAACTTGTTAAACATGAGGAACTGTTCTACAGTGAGCAGTATATGAGACCTATGGAGAGAAGTGGAAATGGTTTTATTAGAGAAGACTCACGGCTTAAAGTGAAAGAACTCACTGGGCATTTTTTGCTAAGATATAATGGTCAGATTTTGGTGGACACTAGTAATAAGAGGCTTTTTTTGTGCTATAGTATTATATAAAACAGTTATAATACAGCAGATTATCTCAGAAAACAACTAACAGAATTAAAGCAGAGGAGATTTGGTTGCTACTTAAGTCTAGCCTTCACACTTGGCCATTCTGAGCTCTGAGTTAGTCTGTTGGGATATGCATGCAGTCTTAAAGACTCGAAGTGTCATAAGAGTGCTCTGTAAAGTTGAAAATGTGATGTAATTAAATATATATATATGTAGCATATATATTGACTCTTATGAAAGTTATCCACATGAGAAAGAGCACATTTTTTTATATTTATATATACTGAAAATGCACAAAGATTTTTCATTACAAAAACTAACGATTTTTTTTTTTATTTTTTACATTTTATTAATATTTTTATTAACAGCAGGCAGAACAGAGAAGTTCTACCTATTCATGACATTTACGAATTTTTCAGTCTTTCCTTTATCTCACATATAAATGCCACTGTCTACTTGTGTTATGTGAAAATTAATATGAGTGTTCAGAATGCATGAACTTCCTTTCATATTGGAAATAGTCTACACGCTTCTCTCAGCTGCATCCTTATCCTGCTGTGCCCAGGCTCATAGACCACTGACAGACAAGCTATTTCAACATGTTCACCTCAGAACACCAAGAAAAATAATTCAAGGGCACCAGACTGCATTCACACACAGAGTGAACTCACACTTTTCAGAGCATGTTTGTTTTCACTCTTCTTTAGCCTTGTCAGGCTCCAGCTGCTGGGTCACCACACCTAGCATGCTACAGCTCACTGGGTGTTGTGGTCAAGGGCGTTTTAGGCACAGAGCTTTAGGAAGGTATAGAGACCACTAGGCCTCTGTGAACCATGGAGGGTGTGAAGAAAAAGTTACAAAGGAACATCGCATGGAGTCATCCTCACATTTACTGGGACTGCTTTACAATCAGCTTAGTGCCAGGCACTCTGGATGACACTGGCTGAAAGCCACGTGTGCTGTGTATTGCACATCACAGTTCATCATCCTAGTCCCTGTTATCCCAAATGAGAGAGTAGCAGTCAATGGAGAGGTGATTGTAGTGCAATTCTGAAGTGTTTTAAACCATTATTGAATCCTTCTGCCCATAGCCGTAGCACTGTTCTGCCAGTCAATCTGTAGGATACTGTTACTGTGATAAACCTTATTGGACAGCTGTCTCTCAGTATGAAAATGTTTCTTGAAAGAAGACAATCTTTTTTAACAAAAGAGAGGCTTCCTGAATGTAAACCTTTGCTGCTCAGCAACACAAAAGAGAATAAATCGATGGCAAAGGGGTTTCATATCTACTGACTGTGCAGCAGTACTGGGTTAGGATGATCTCACCCTGCCTTAATACTGATGAGAGTTTAGTGCCCACACTGCTTCCTAAAGACAAAGTGTGCTTTTCTTTTGTAGAAGTATCAAGCATATCTTATAGAACACACATACAAATGTATGCTTTGATTTGGCAGATCCACTTCTGGTCTCCTTTCCCACAGGGTTTCTGGCCACTGAGGTTGTACTGGGAGAAACAGCTGTGGAGAAGCTCTCATTCTGGCAAGGTAACATGTTCAATACACAGAAATCACAAGAACTGACTTTTCAGTTTAAAGAAACTTCCTCAGCTCCTTCAAAATACCAAACAGCTCTCAGCCTGGCTTATCAGAAGTTATCATTAGACCAGTCTGTTAAGAGGACTACTTTTATTATGGCTTACAGAAATTTGAGAAGTTAGGTATAGAGTAGTTATTGCCCTCAACCTAAAATTTGACTTACTTATATTGGAAGTTGAACAAATCTTTATTGGTTCAGCTTTAGCTGGGATGAGATTTACTTCTGTAAAACTGAAAAAAACACTGGCATGGCAAATACAGGAAAAACATTCACCTGCTCCACTTACATATGAAAATAGTATATGGAGCACAGTGCATGTTGACATAAATTATACTAATTCATCCTTGAGAGGGATAATTTGTTTATGTGACCATGTTTTCAAAACTTCAGTTGATGTCACATCCAAAGATACATAAATATACTATTATGTAACGCAGATGTCCTTTTTGTGTCTGACAGTGGTGTAAAAACTAACAAATAGCAATTATCTAAGCAGATGCATTTTATGAATACAGTGTAGGCCCTTAATTTTGAAACCATTATGAAACCCTCAGTAGTTTTCACAGTGTTTTCCTAATCTTCTTCTTTTGACAGCAACATGGTAGGAAATGCTAAATTCTCTACCACGGTTACTAATTACACATCAGAAGCACAGTATTGCATCTATTACTTTAGGCTTTGTTTTGCAAGGGACACCTGTTTGGAAGTATAGGCTAAACTATTAAAATCTTAGTACTAACTGAAATGAGAACAGTGGTTTCAAAGATAATTCAAATTTCAATAAGACGGTTTACAACATTCAGACACCATTATTAGAAATCCCTCTAAGCCTTAAGGACATACAGGAAAGACAGAACTTAGCTGCAAATCAAATTGGAATGAATAGTAGACGAAATATGTACATTACTTTTTATTAATCCACTTTGCTAATTTACTCTTTTGAATCTGAGTCCCTACATTGACATATAAAAATATAGCTATAATCAGTAAAATATCAATATACATATTTAAAACGTACGTACAAATTCTTAGATTTGAAGCGACCTCAGCATAAATGTCTCAGTAATAATTTAATTTAAATTCAGGAAGACAGCTCATCTGCTAATTAGAAAGCAGTAGATTTGTAGAAGCGTAACTATCAAACATTAGTATAGCGTTTACAAGTGACAAGTTCAGCCACTATGTAATCAGTTCTAAGTTATACAACCATTAAAAGAAAAAGATAATGTCCTCAAGGATTTAGTAGAATTTCTTTGTATTTATGTACTTGTGTTTTCTATGACAGTTTCTGCAAAGCTTGCAAACCATATATTAAACAATGGAAGAACACAGAAAGCAAGGTTTGCCTATTCATGCTTAAATGTATTAGCATTTGGAAAAAGGCAGCACAATATATGGCAGGTATTGAATGTAAAATAATTAACCATTACTACCTTTATGTCTCATTCAACCCATTAATCCGCTCTTCAGTTGTGGATCATTAGTTTATGTGTTTTTGTGTGTGTGTGTAGTTTAAGTCCAACTTCACTTTCTCATTATGTACATATCTTGTTCTTTCATACACTTGCAGTGAAAAATTTTGGCAAAGCACCATACTTCATCAAAAAAAAAAAGGCAAAAAAAAAAGAGCGTAACATGAGCTACTGTCATAGACAGGAAATGGATAGATAGGAAAAATCTGCTCCTCATTTCCCATCATTTTCCTGGAGGAGTGCAGCATGCATGTGGAGGACAATAATATGCTAGAATTGATTGCCAGACATGCTGTGTTACAGAAAGCAGCTGAATTCAGCACAGTTTAACAGCAGATAATTTGTATCTACGCACAGGCAGAGGATTTTCTGAGGCAGGGCTTGGTATAGTGCAAAATGCAATGCACCTATGGAATGTCGTAACGATAGTTACAAATAGTTGCAAATAACTTTCCTGTAAGGGAGAGATCCATAATCTGTTTTGCAAAGTCCATGATGAGAAAAGATGACTCAGTTCCATTTACTACTAAGCTTCCAGATGCAGTTACATTTCATGGTTATATTGTGAATAGACCAAACATATATGGATACACATTTTTATATACATATATATATATATATATATATATATATATATATATATATATATATATATATATATATATCTGGGGGTTGGGGTGGCCCTAGGATTACTGCATACAGAGAGTCAGGCCTGGTTGTGTCTAGGGATATTTGCCACGGCAAATATCTGTCTGAACATCTCAAAAAACCTCTAAGTGTAAGACTAATTTTAGATCACACATAGTTGAATAATTCAATTTGAAATTACACATTCATTTTTTTTATGTTCTAATACTTCCTGCTTGGTTTTAGGCATGCTGTATAGCATCACTTTCCTGATTGTAAGTAGAAGTTAAAGGGTAATTTAACACTGAAATTATTTTTTCTCCTAAAACAGCCAGCAGAAGGACTTAAACTAGTTGTGTAATATACAAAAGGTGAACATTGTTAAATTTGCACTGGGAAGCATCCTGAAGTTAGCCCAGGTCTGAATGTTGACTTTACAGAGAGAGAAAACGTATGCATTCCTCTTCATATTCCAGTAACAACACTGGTAACAGCTAAAAGAGGATTTGCAACATGTTTATACCATCTTTTGAGAAAGAAAGAAATAGGGCAGAAAAAGAGATTTTTTGTTTCCTTCCCTTTTCCTCACACTGGGCAGCACCAGTAAATGAGTGGCAAAGAAGTATGCTAAGGCAGATTTTGCTACAGCTTGTTCCCTTACAGAGGGAAAGGAAACAGGCACAGAACTGACTCTCTCAATCTTCTGGTCCCAAGGCTGTGAAATTATGTCAAATGTTGTAGTGATAATAATATATCTATATAAAGTCTATAATCTGAATTTTAGCGTTTGGTTTTACAATGATTGTGTAACCAGAGGGAGTTTCATGAGCTCACTCTGGCCCTGTGCTTTTATGAGCTTGTGATCTTAAAACGAATTACCTGTTTTTATTGCCTTTGACCCGGCCAGGACACATTGTTTGATCTTTGAAGATTTACGCAGCATTGGTATTTTAACCTAAAGTTTTAGGTGAGGTAGAATATTATTTGGACCTGCTTTCTTCAACTAGATAATTTTGCTTCATAGATCACTCAGAGCCTTGTTTTTTTCTTAGGCAGTTGTGATTTGCACTCATAGAAAAGTATAAATAAACTGTATCCCTAAAATATTAGAGGCAATCATGGCTGTTTTCTTTGCAACAAATGGTGAAAACAAAAGCAATCAGATTGTATTATGATACTTCCCATAGGAACACCAAATGGTGGTGTATGAATGTCATTAATATGATATGCTAATTATCTGTTTGGCTTTTGCTTCTCTATGTTAACCTAGTCAATCAGTCAGATGTTACTAATGAGAAAGTTAATGAAAGCTTATCCAGCTGCTGAGAAGGTCAACGAAAAGATAGATGCCTCTCTGTTTTCACTTGCCCTACATCTAGAAAACTCTGTGTAGCAATGTTTTGACTAACTGAAGTCATCTGGGTATTAATAAGGGAATAGGAAGCAAGTTGTTATAACATTTCCTAAAACGTACGTTTATCATAATATCAGCTATTATAAAACAGTTTAACTTCACTATATTTGTTTTATTAAGGAATTCTCAAAATAAAACAAAGATAAATTGGGAAGGCTTCTTATGATCAGAAAATTTATTTAATCATAAAGACTGCTTTCTAGAAAAAAATGGAATATCAAACAGCCCCTTAAAGGAAGATTTGTTTACTTTTCAGTCTTCTTTTTCAATTATTCACAGTATACTCCCAATATTTTTCCAATCACATTTTCAATGGAACAGATATGAGATTTAGGTTTACCTCTTCATGATTAAACTCTATACTGCTGTGTAGGCACAGAGAGTGTGTTAATAACCTCTCTCTCTCTCTATGTATATATATATATATATTTTAAAATCTTTGCATACGACAGTGTTCACACAGGAGATCAAATCTCAAAAAGAATGGTTGTTTGCTGTGTGGATGGTAATAGAAATATCTGTTACAAGGGTCCTTGTAACAGCATCTTCAGCTGAATCAGGAGACTCCCTGAATCACTTTTCTATTTGCTTCTTGGACTCCAGCTGCCCATGGTCCTACCTAAACACTCTAACAACATCTGTAATCCCTCACTATCGATTGCTTTAACCAAAATACAAAATATCTCCCAATTATCTTACCTATGTACAAAAGACTCTCTTATTTTAGGATTTCTGCATCTTCAATAACAGTTTGTATTTACAATTATGTATGATCTATTCAATTCTACAATTCTGAACCACCTGAGGTTCCCTGGGACAGTTCAAGTCTGCACCCAGGATATTAATATGCACACTTAAACATATAAATTGGTTTACGCAGAGCAGAAGCTGCCCAGGGGAATCTCTAAACTTTTCAAAATTCCCAAATCGAGAGTTCCTGAAGCAATTAGTCAAGTATTTTGTTGTGAAGAAGACTGGGAAGTAGGTCAATCACCTTGTCTCAAATCGGTCCCTTAAGTCAAGCCAGTCCATTATATCTATGCAGTTTCTATGCAGAGATCATCTGGGGAGTTCCTGAAACAGGGAAATAACTGAGTGTGTACACAAGTCCTGCCCTGTTACCCAGTTACACCACAATTATAATCATAGGACAAATCTGAATTTGAACCTTGTTTTTCCTTTATGAATTAAATCCCAAGGTTCTTGTCACTGTGTGCTTTCCATGTAATTTTATGGCTTGGCACAAAAAATCCTTAAGGGAGAAATTAAAAAACAATACTGCAAGCTTAGAATAATTGAGAAAAGTAAGTAGTTTTAAGTGTTGAAACTAAGAAAAAAATGCCACACACTAAAAAAAACTTATATTTGATCAGTGTTTTTTTTTTGCAATAAGAATGCAGCTGGGGATGCAGGAGAATCATGTTGTTTCTGAGCTTTGGATTGCAATAGAATTTTATACTAAAAATTCATCTTAGATGATTGCATTATACAGAAATATCACCAAATGATGAATGCTTTTTAGAAGTTCTAGGAAAGCCTGAGTATTATGACTTCAGTCAAAGGTAGATGGCTTTAGGATAGCTCAGCTGAGGAGAGAACTAGGCCAAGAAAGTCTGTGTGGGCATGGAAGATTCATGTATTTTATTAAACATCATTCCTGTGAAATAGTTTAATATTTTTAATATTAGATTTCAGCATTGTATCTTAGTGGATTTTATAGGAGAATTACTTCTCCTGAAGGCCTGAATCTTTGGACTGAATTGTGCCTCTTTGTTTGCATAGCTTCTCCAAATTTATCTTAACTTCTGTAAGGATTTTCTGGAACTCAGCCTCAAATGTACTGTCTGAAATTTTCTTTGCTCTTCAAGGAAAATATGGCAACAGTGATAATCTTTTCTATGAAAGCAATTATGACATCATATGGTATAAGATATCGCTTTGGTCAGTTGGGGTCAGCTGTCCCAGCTCTGTCCCCTCCCAACTCCTTGTGCCTTTTCATCAACCTACTCACTGGTGGTGCAGTATGAGAAGCAAAAAAGATGATCTTGTGTAAGCACTGCTCGGCAATAACTCAAAGATTCCTGTGTTATCAGCATTATTTTGGTCACAAATCCAAACCATAGCCCATACAACCTACTATGAAGAAAATTAACTCTATCCTAGCCAAAACCAGTACAGCAACTTATAAAAATCCTTATCAAATTTAGTTTAAGATGGAAGACACTTCAGGAAGAGAACTGACCCAACATGACTCTTAGAATCCATCTTGTCTCTATGTCTTACATTCAGCTGCAGTAAAAACTCTCTAAAGTACCTGCATTCTTGGTAACGTATTTTCTCCAAAGCCTTTTACTCCTGTTTTTGAAAAGTGAATAGGCGTTCCAGTTTTTGTTGTACCTTTCAAATTGCTATGACAGTCCAGTTCCAAATGGTTCACTTTGCACAAACCAATGTTTCATTTCCTTTCAGGCAAGGAATTAATCGATTCAGCATTAGTAGAGCCATAAAAATGGGACTTTACCATGGGTATAGAGTTATAGCACATTGCTGTATGTAGATACATAGCAATAAATGCATGATAAAGTTCCCACATTGTCTAAGTCACCCAATTGTCTCTGGACTAAATAGTGTGAACCTACATAGTAGTAGACTTCAGGGCACTATCAGAACCACCTTTAAGTTAAGCAAAACTTGTTTTAAAATCACTTGAAGTAATTGCAAAATATGTTCCTTAGATTTCTATGCCCTTTGCATTATGTCATAGATAGAGCAGATGAAAATATGGTTACTTTTTTATGAACATTACTATTTATTTATTTGAATTATTAAGTGACTTATCATGAGGAATAGTTTTCACAAAGCCTTAAAAAGTAAGCTAAATACCAATCTTCTTTCAAATATCTAAATGTTAAGTGTATTTGAAATATAATCACATTTGCTACTGAATGCAAACAACAGAATTTTCCTGTCAGAAACAGAAAATTAAATGATCGCAATAACATCATTACAGAGTTGTCTGCTTGTTCGGTCAAAAATGACATAAATGTATTTAAAGCAGTAGATGTCAAACCCCATTTTGATTTGATGGGGGAAAATTTTTGTTTGTGCACTAGTGTTCATCCGAATCTGCTGTTCCTTAATACCATTGCTATTATTTTTGGAAAAAGAGAAACAATGTACTGGTCTGCTCTCCCCAGGCTGGTAGCACTGAGGAAGGCTGATTCTAGGAGCTGTCTCCAGTGCTGTGCTGATGATATTCCATTTCCTTTCTCTTCTGCTCGAGCACTACTTATTCCAGGAAAAGAGCCCCCACCCCCCAAAAAATTACCTTAAAAAGGCTGAATATCTTGTGCAATGATGAGTGACTTCTTGGCTGACACTGTCTGCCAATAGATGATGAGTGCTGCCCTTACAAGTAAGTGCCACTGCTGAAATCTTCAGGTAACATGAAAATAGCTCTCAGCAATTCAAAAAATAATTGTCACTTCCTTCCTATTCGCAAAAAAAGCAGAAGGAAAAAATAAAACCTCACAAGGAAAAAGAAAAAAATAGTGAAAGGCTCATTTAACAAGTAAAATGATGTAATAATAATAATCTTTTCATTGACACTGATTTAATGTCCTATTAATTCAGAAATCCATTTTGGATTAAAAAATCTATTTTGCTAGGAAAAAAAATGAGATATTCTACCTTCCATGAAAGTGAGTGATTCTAAGTTTCTTGTCTGTTCACAAATCATAGTTATGTTGATGAATCATGCCATGTAATTGACAGTGAAATAATGTCACATGATTTTGTAGAAAGCATAATTGAAAGGTGTGTAGCTGGCTTATAGACTTGCAGCTGAGCTCAAATCTGTGTGTTTGGTAAAGTCTAGTCCAGACTCTAAGCTCATTTCCAAACAGAGTGAAAAGTCTCTGGATGTTTTTTTCCAACATGTTGGTGATTAATCTGGCAAGACAGATTTCTTCTGCTAGTCATATTTCTAAAGCTATATACGTAAGTAATAGAACATTGAAGTACTATGATTACTGGAACAAACTCCTTTGTGAGATCTTTCATCTAAAAGTTATTATCAGTTTCAATTCAGATTTTTTTGGCATATCATAAAATGCTCAAGCTAAAAATGAAAGCTACCTCTTGGAAGTGCCAATAATCCATACCTTGGAAAGAGAGGAAGGGGACACATACTGTGTGACCATGAGCAGTTTTAAACACAGATGGGGAACATGCACCATGGAGACAGCATATACATGCAGCTGCAGGTGCATCAGGAAAGGCAGCTGTGGTCAACATGCATTTCAACGCTACCACCATGCTGAGCAGAACTATAAAGGCAGTGCCTGACAGAGTGCAATACCTGGCTGTGGCAGTCAGCTCACAAAGTGAGTCTTCGGGTTGAGAGTGGGTCTGCTGGGCATCCGTATGGGCCTTCACATATCCTTGAAGTCCTTCCAACCCTCTTCCACTACCAGGCAAAAGACACACTGCCACTTCCAAGAAAAAGGCCTTCTTTCTCAGCCAGGCTGTCTAACTCACACATTTTCTCAGAATTCACAAACTCTGATGGTAAAAATGGAATTTATTTGACCTATATGGGGCTTAGCTGTGTGAAGCAGCATTCGCATAATCTTCCCAGTTTTTATTCGTTGCAGGCCATTCTCTCAGCCAGTCATATGGAATCCCCAAGGCAGCAGACTTCCATTTCTTTCATAAAAAATAAAGATGTGAAATTATTCCATATTCTCTGTCGGTGATCCCATGTTGTCCATGATCCATAGTCAGCTTATTCTGGTCTTGGCAAAAGAAATGCATAGATAGAAAACTATAGAAAGTCTGTCTGGTCACAATCCAGATATGGGAGGAGTTGGGAACCCCTCAGTTCCTCTGAAACTCAGGACCAAAGAATTCAGAGAGGAGAGGTGAAGAGTCCAGGCCAGACACACAGCAGACACTGCTTCTCTCTAAAGCTTCCTCCATCCTTGTTAAGTCCTGAAATGCTTGATTCCCTCTGAGCAGACTCAAAAGGCAGAGGAGAAGCAGCTACCTCTTCCTGTCATTTCTCTTGCACACCTCTACTTTGTCCTGCCTTTTGTACAGGATCAGTGGAGATTGTTTGCAATGTTTCACACATCTAAAGTCAGGAGCTGGGTGCAGTCTCATCCACGCTGTTTTTGGGGGACATTGTTTGACCAGTTGGTAGGCCACTCTCTTCAGAGATCCTCTGCATGGTGTCCTTGAGGGTCAGTGGCTAAAAGTAATGATGGTAAATTAACCTTCAAGAAGAACCACAGTCTGTGGCTGTGGGGTTCAGGTGTCTTTGAGAATGTTACATATAGACAACAATACAACTATAGTACTGGTCTTATACTTTTGATTGTGTGGTTATATCAGGGAAGACAGTGGAAAAGGTGATCAGCTTCTGATGCAACATTTCTGCACTGTACGATCTAGCAATGTCCTCACACAGGGTGTGCAATGCTGCATTTGTCAACCAAATGCACACTCCAGAAAGATCCTGTAGGTGTTGAAAACTAAATGGAGGCATCCTTGCGGCCTGAGGTCAACTTACAATGGTTGCATTCAAAGCAGGTGATTCCCATTTTCTGCAAATTAGGGCAGTGCTCAGACTCCCTTCAAGCTGGCTCTTGTGATCGGGAAGTAACAGATTAGCTTAAAATTTATGCTTCCAAATGCTACACATTGTGGAAATGACATCTGTAATAGATGAGACTTGCCTGAAGCAACTTAATCTCCACCAGGTGATCCTGCATGAGAGGCTCTTTCCACACAGACACCAAACATACAAGGGTGAGGCGTAACCTGTGATGGCTGTGGTTACATTGAAGAGCAAGATGAGGTAGTTTTGACTGAAATACACCCATTCATGGCAGGCTCATTTATAGAACTCATGTCGAATGATTGACTTTTATAATTTGTTTTGTCCATCATCTTTGGATTTCTCCTAAGAAGTAGGAATAACATTGAACCAGACTTCAAAGAGAATTTTCCCATGAAAGACTTAAAACGCCCAAAAGAGACATTTAATTTGAGAGATCCCCCCATATTATTTTTCCCATTAATTCCATTAGCCAATTATGATATCCTGTATTAACAAGGGTCATAGCACATGCTTTTATCAAGATTATACCTTGTGTTTGAGATCCTGCATATGCTATAGAAAGCAACTCTATTTGGATTAAGGTCTCTAGGCAAGGGCAAATTTATTCCATCAACCAGCTGGGGCCAAGAGAGCTGGAGGGTTGCTTGATGTCTGCGTTGTCTACAGTATTGAAGTTCACCCCCTTTCCCTCATTTCTTCCTTTCCTGATGGAGAATGCTTATTCTGTACGGGTCAGATCGATGTTTTCTATGAGGCCCTTCTCTGAGCTGAAAACTTCTCTGCTGCTAGTATCCTACAGGGAGACCACAGGTCCAGCTTAATTTCTTCCAGGAAAAAAGCTTAGATGGAAAACTCCATTTCCCCTCACTACTTCACCTCCTCATCAACTAAGCAGTCACAGGAAGACCTCTTCTGCAGCCCTGTTTAATACCTGCATTGTACATCTCTGTTCTGCTGCTATGGTCCTTCCTTCATGCAGTCCACTAACAACCAAAAAAGGCCACAAGCCATTTAGCTTCAAATAGAGTAGCTACTTGGTTGCACCAGTGGACAAAATAGACACCCCATCTGATCGCAGCTCTGAAGATGAGAAAAACTGTGGCAGGCACGTTTACCCTTCACCTCAGAAGCACCAGAAACTTACAAACCAATGGACCGCTAAGGTTATATACACACTCATTGGTCAACACGCAGGGCCCTTGACCCATGAAACACCATGGTTGAGAGAAGTTTCTAGACCACTACCATAAATGACCACAAGCTCAGATCCAACTAGGGAGCCCATCAGAGTCTCCCTTTGAGTTGGTCTTCCTCAGAACAGTGGGTCTGCATTTGATGACTTTCCTCCTTAGATCTATGACACCGTATAAGAAAATTTACTTGAGGATTGAGACACCCTGCTTTATTGGTGAATGATACGTCTTCTGGGTACCTGTGAGAGTCTTTACTTTTTATGAATGGGTAGATGCACATTTTGAATGATCATTCTAAATGTTTGGGATCCCTTGAGTTTGAATTGACTGTGTAATAATTGAATTTCTAATTGGTATTCAAATCTGTGTTTTACAATCTTGTCGGAGTGCTGAACGATTTGGATGAACCCTGTTTTTAGTTTGCTCTCTTGTAAACAATTCTGGTTGAAATAAAATCTGTTTTGAGCTTATCATTTGATAAGCTGATAAACTTATTTTTGGGGTGCTTCCATGACAAAAGCTCTAGTGACCCACACAGTATATCTACTCCCTTAGGTCTTCCTATGTCCAGCCATGCCCTTTTCCCCACTTGAGCACAAGGTTATTGATGTTCCTATTTTTTATTTAATTTTTTCCTTTCTCCATATTTAAACTCCTATCAGAGTCCTACGGTGACAAGTATTATACTGCTGCTCAAGATTTAATACTCCATGCTGCAAACAGTACTGGAAGCTGGATATGATCCACATCTCTTCAAGTCAGCTGAAAGACCCTTATATGCTTCAGTAGAAGTTTGATGAGTGAGTTAAATCCTATTTCAGCAAACCAACGTTATTATTGTGTAAATCATGTAATGCATTCTATTGATATTAATATAATTTTGGTTTATGTTTAAAATTCAACACATGAATCTGATCTATTGAATTATGAATCTAGAATAGTAATGATATTTAAGACTTGTAAGTCTATTATTTTTGGTTTATGAACCATTTGGTGTAGCAACAGAAGCAGCCAAAAAAAAAAACAATCTGAAACTGGTACATCTTAGAGGTCAGAACTCAGAGAAGAAAAGGTGTTTTTGTCTAAATAGCTTAATGAGCTTACATCAGATCAAATTTTATCTATATCTTCTTTCAGTTAGAAAAAGAAAACTTGACTCAATCCAGGCACACTAATGGATAGTGCCAGTGAAATAGAAAAACACAGATCATACAATAGATTCAAATGGCAAGGTCTCAGAAAGGCATTTTACTGTTTCTAAAAGATTTGGCTCTGATACTCTAACATTTAAAAGTAAGAACTACATTTTCTTCTGCTTAACTCACATAACCCTTTAACATCAAAAAAGATACAAGGGCTTAAAGGAAGAGCTGGGTTCTAGCTTTTATCCAGAAATAATAAAGAAACCTCTGTTCATTGTGTTCACTCTATCTCAACTAATGAGGAGATGAAAACTCTAATGCAGAACAATGAGTTCTTTTTGAATAAGAGTAGTTGTACTTGTTCATGGATGACCTGAGAAGATTTCCATGTGTTCATGTAGAAAATAACCAGAGCAAAGCTGAGTGTTACAGAGACTGTTTCCCTCTATCTGGCAATTCGTCTCAAGGATAATTAGCACTGTTTGATTTAAACAGAAGCAATACTTTAGGTCTATATTTTCACTGTGACATTTATAATAGTGATTTATATTTGTGGTGATAAAGGTTCACTCTAAGAAATGCCCTTGTAAAGTACTATTTTGTGCAATTAAAATAGGTTTTCCCTATTACTAATAAAACATGACCAAAAGATTAATTAAAATGTAATTAATTATATCTACTTCAGTTATAGAAAATTCTCCAATAATGAAGAGTTCTTCCCTGAGGTTAAATACTGTTGTAGATGGAGTGACGCACTTCCCTTGTTAGGGAGAAGCAGCAATATGTTTATTGATAATAAAGTCTGACAGCAAATGTGGCAGTGGTTTAACAAAATTTCATGGCAAGGTGTCTGGATTATTTACTACATAGGGGACATGGGCAGATGATACTGTCAGGGAGACCCTCCCATTGAGTCATGAGGTTCAGAAAGGACACCCTTACTTTCTAAACTCCTTCTCAGAGAGGAATCTAGGTGTGGCTGGATCCAGACTTCGTGTCAGACTTGGTCAATAGTTTATACCAAAAGGATTATATATGCACAATCAATCATTTATATCGCTTAGCTAAGTTTACAAAATTTCAGTGCACTTGTTCCCAGTTCTTTTATCGAATATATGATATGAGAAAGATTCTCTCAAGGACTAATCTTGAGAAGTGTCCCTATCCAAGAGGAGATACTGGTGTGCAGTCCACTGCCAGCCAGGAGAGCTCAAAGGGTTCTGAGCTGTCCACTATTTATAGAGTAAGATGATTGACTCATAGTTGTATTTGCATTACAACTGCAGATAGCAGTTTATTTCAAATTTGACTCAAGTTGGGCACAGACTTGCACTGCGGCCAGGTTGGTGCAGTATCATGAATTAGCCCTTGACTGTTGTACTCTTATCTGTCTCTGTAAAATTCACCTTGAGCCTTGAGCTGGATGCAGACATCAAGATCCATCACAACCACCGTGGGTGGTTGTCACGTATCAGAGTTATGGGAAAAGGCCAGGTCAAGGGGGCAAGGGGAGCACACAGGCACAAATAACATGAATTTCCCACCCCAAATGCAAGTAAATATGAATCATAAGGTGAAGAAAAGAGAATTAATCTAAACCTGATGAACTTGATGTCTTCCTGCAAATTTCTCTTTGCTTTCAACTCTAAATAGATCACTTGATGAAAAGCAGGTTGTGACATGTAGTTACTACCCTATTACTAAAAACCTGACTGTTACTATACAATTTCCTGTCTATTTGGTGTAACTCTCCGTTATTTTTCTCCTGCTACCTAACTCAGTAGACCTAGGACTGTCCTTTTATCCAGGATGTTAGAGTCTTAGTCCTTTAATACTGCAAAATTATATTATTTTGTGAAATTATGTAATGCTACTGATTACCTGAATTTCAATTAACATGAAATAGAGGTATTATTTCACCTTATGCTGGTAAAAGAACCATAAAGGCAGACTATCCACAAATGAACAAACAACACTTATCTCTGGGAAACCATTTTACTCAATAAAATTATCAAAAGTGAAGTGGGAACTTCAATAGGACTTGAATTTTGAGTGGCGGAGGAACACTCAGGTCGACTCAATATCAGTGATAAAGCATAGTTGATTTATTAGCCCGAACAGCATATACTTATACAGTTCATGATAATTGTGCATACCTGCCACCTACTAATTGTTTTAAGCTCTAGCAGTCACATTTGCATGGTCCTCCTACTTGCAGTTACTAGCTATGCTTGTTCTATGTTCCTGTGCTCTTGCTTCTCCAAAGCTGTTTATGAGACTCTGCCAAGGTCGCATTGTCCTTGCTGATTTTGCTGAAACAGTCAGCGGTTCCCACTGTGGCCTAGTCTTGCTATTTATGCTAAGGCCTTCAGAACAGGCTCTGCTCGTACAACTGCTCTATAGACCCATGTCCTTTATCTTTAAGCCATTCTCCATTGGATGACTATTCTTCATGCTTTTGACCATTAACACGAATGAAACTAATTTCTGCACCGTTAAACAAGGTGTCTTCAAGGTGCAATGTATTCAGAGTAGAACAACAAAGGAAGTTTGAAATCTTGCTGGCAATAAGCATTAGCATGTCCTTCTGAATTTTTATCACTAGGATCACATGCCAAGACCTTCTTACAGTTTTTCTATCCTGATTTGAAGTAGTCCAATTTATAAAGTATGTAGATTATTTTCTGTCTTTCAAATAAGTATTCATGAAATGTGTTTTCTCCTTTATAATTCAACACGGATGGGATGTGTACACTCTTGGGGACAAAGAAATAATTTTAAATAAGGTGGTTGATTATCTTTCTATGTTCTGCACATAACTAAATTGACCATAGCTATTCTTTTTCTTTTTCACATGGTTGGCAAGAGGGTGAATGTTTTGAACCAATGCGTTAAATCTTCTACTTCATAAACTGGAAACGTGCCTGGAGCAGTTGATTGTGCCAACTGGCTGATCTTCAGTATAAGGCATGTGTTCACTTTGTGTCATGGCATTGAATTAGCCAACTGTCTATTGTTCCCTTTTGAGGCAAAACTAGTAAGTGTGATTAAAGGAACTACTTTATTTCACTGATCTTCACCTCAAAAGCTGAAAGAAAGACCATACCGAAGGAAAAATTCCTTCCTTCGGTTACCCTGTAGGTTATCAGTCCAATTAAAAACAGAATTACGAAGAAATATTCAAAATTTTAGTGTCCCAATGCATTTGCCTTTCATTTATGTAGTGAGAGTTTGAATCTCATATGTAGTAAATGAAAATCAGTACTGTCAGTTGAATCCTCAACTATTTATTTAATAATACTGAAATACAGGAAATTCCACTTGAAAAAGACTTCAGTAAGGAGAAAAGGAAAGTTATTAATTTTAATTGTCATTTGAACGATTTTTTTTTTTTACTTTTGTGGTTTTCTGTCTTAGAAAATGCTTTTAGCTTAAATCTGAACTGTACAGGGCGAGGTTGGTATCCCCAAAACAAGAGATTGCAGTACCTTATTTTTAGGTAGCTTTTATTTGACCTCCTGTGCACCATCTTCACAGCAGACTTACTGTATACCAGGATTCTGTACAATTTTAGCAAAACAGAAATATAATTTGCTGTTTACGAGTATTTGAGATCTACATTTTAAGCTCTTGATAGACGTTCTGTAAAGAACTGAATTTACTTGGAAAATAGAATACAGGTTGCAAAGAGTTTTTAAATATTTTATTGACCAGAATTCAATAGATGCTTTAAAGTATGGTATTCTTTATACCATTTAGTTTAGAACTTTCTATGAATTCAATATAGAAAACATGGTGTGGGAAGACTGGCCTATGAGAGGCAGGCTAGTCAATTTCCTCAGAGGGTTGTTTTGTATCTTAATAAAAGACACTTCTAATTGTGTTTTATCTGTATCAAAGTTTTCATACTGGCTGGAAGAAGTGTTTATGCCTGTACTGAAATGACAAAAGAATGAGGTGAGAAGACAGCAAGTCCCCAAGTAGGCATGAAGAATAGTTATTGAGAGACTAAGTGGCATCATCAGATATGTGCGTGTATGAGGCACCAATGCTTAAACAGCATGTTCTGATTAGGTGCTGTCATACCAAGCTCTTGCACAAATAAATGCTAAGGAGAGTGGAATATCTTGGCAATGCTGCTCTTGGTGTTGGCCAGCAATGACAGATCCAGTACTCCAGCTACTGGTGCAGGCTGTTTCTTTAAGGCATGAAGATAGGCTTAGGGGTAAGATAGTTGGCAGGGTTACTTCTGTAATTATTCTGATCTACAAATGGGACTCTGCCATCATCATTCCAAAGGTGACACAGCTTTTGGTTCTGGATTGGCTCCAGTGAGTTAGGGTGCAAGAATCGTTCTTCATAGCAGGCACTCTGTTGTTGCTGCACACCTTTAATATCATGCTATGCATGACTAATGTAAAACCAACAATGCAAAAATTCATCAGCGTTGTTATATTGAGGACTAGCAGAAGAACACAATTTGTGAAGGTGTAGAGCCTATGGGTCATGACCTGAAGCAGCTGCAGTGTGCCGGGGTGCCTTCTGAGATATGTACTGGCAAACTGAATAAGGTCTTGGCTTGGATATGGTCCTGGATTGCTGCAAAAAATTAGGGAATAATAAATTTTTCCTGTTTGTAATCACTTGCAGGTCATCTATGAGTCAGCTCTGGGCCAAAGTGCAGTCATTCAGGTAATCAGGATGTGAAGGGTCCTGGAACTGTGCATGGAGTCACCTTATGTTGACTCCCTCCTACAAAAATTTCACTATATTCTTTTGAACGTTGTGATCTAGGCAAAGCTGACGACATTAAAACAGTTTTAGCATGTGATTTCAGAGTTCATTTTTTAATATTCTTTAAAGATGAGAAGAACCATAAAAGAGGAATTTTTCACTAGTCATTTGTCTCACCATTTTTAGGATGTCTGGGGAGTCTGATGGTGAAATATCCTTTATTTCACGAAAACAGTGAATTCATGCTTATGAAATACAACAGCTCAAAGTAAAAAACGAACTTTTGAAGTTTAAGATTCAAGATATTAGTGGGAAACTGCTCCATGTGTTTCTTTCCCTATATTAATGGAACAAGGGCTATTGGTAGCAGCAGCTTATACATAAGCCAATGATACATATTAGTGTTGATGACAACACATCACACCATCCTAAGATTTCCCTGACTACATGATTAGCGTGTTGCTTATTTTACTTGCTGCAGGTTTATTGAAGAGAGACAGAGTAAGAGAGACTCACTCTAAAAAAATCAGTACACCAGTTCTGAGGAGGAACATTAAACAATTTAAACCAGCACTGCCTTCTAGCAATTTAGTTGCTTCCCTGCTACAATATCTCCCAGCACTTTCTAAATATTGTATGAGGTACTTAAAGGTGAGGACAGAGCTGTTGTGCATATCCATATCCATGAATCATTATTAATGACATTGCTTACTGACAGAGTTCTCTGGGTGACTATTGTACCTACCTCAAATGGGACTGACAATGCCTTTAAAAATGCATCAGTTATTTTCACTCTTTACACTGCGTAGGCTTATCAAACATTATTAACCCTGTTATTTCTTGGACAGACTGTAATAAATGCTCTAGCACTTTTTCTTTCTCCTGGGGCTGCTGCAAAACCTGCTTTTGCAAAGAGTGACTAAAACATATCTTTCAAATTAGAAGGCTAGGAAAGTAAGAAAGATAGCTGGAAATTTAACTTGTCCTAGACTTCGAAGTAATCACCTTTATAGCACTCTTTACAGTAGGTAATGCTTTATAATATCTTTACATTTACTTTCTGATAGCCTTATAAGCCACATATTGCTGTCATGGACTAGATTTCTCAGGGAAGATGTAAGATTGACACTAAGAACATAATAAGTCTCACCAAGCTTGTGGAAGCTAACAGAATCTTGATATTTTCCAGGAAAAAACTTCCTGGGTGGATTATATTGAAGCTACCCAAGAAAATGAAAAAAAAAAAAGAAAGAAATATTTCCTCTTTGTTACTGAAATTTAATTCATTTGGAGATTTTCAGGCCTGCTTTTATTAGATTATATATAATAAAATATTTGGTAGTTAATTATCTGTTGTATAGACTAATGTTATGGCTGTCACAGGTCACAATACATCCATGTAGCTCACTGCTGTTTGTTGTTTACTTTAGATTACAGTATGTTTATATATGCAATATATATGTTTCCTTTTCTTTTTTTCATTTACTTTTTGTATTTAAAGAATTAAGCTGACATTTTCTTGAGCAAAATTAAGCTCTTGTTGCTATTTCTATTAATATTTCAAGTTCCAATTTATATTTGAAAGATTATGCTCCTTAAATTTTTATGGTGCCCAAAAATGGGTTTGCCATAAAAATGATTTTCTGTAATAGTGGGGTGTACAGAAAATTGATTTGATGCCAGAGAAATCCTTGCAGGTAATGCAAAAAATATTTGGATTGATACTGAGGAAACTCCAATTATTGATATTTCGTCTTCCACTTTTTTTCAGTTTCCCTTGAGCTCCTACTTCGTAACTTACAATTAGAGTGTGTAGAATCTGGTTCAGACTGTTAGTTTAATGCTTAGGTGTGTGTCACTCTGCTGTTTTTCAAATATGAGCTTTTATATTGGTTTGAATAGTGTTGTATCCTGTGATTTTATGAAGAATTGAACTCACTTTCCCAGAACTAGTAATTTCTTTTCACTTCTCTTCTAGAGGAGAACAAAAGCTCTTCATGCAATTAGCTAATTGTTTGCATCATTACAAAATGTGGTCCCAAGGGTTATTTGCTGAGCAAGAAGAGTTTGTCTCTCAGTATCATACAGATGCTTTGTCATGGGCATTTTAAACCACTTTAACCCAGTGGAACATACTTTTTCTTGTCAGGGTGGATTGGAAAGAGTAAGTATTGAAGATCACAATGTCAAAATCTTATGGGTAAATAAGGCATGATCTAATTAATAACTAAGACCTAGAATCACATACACACACACAAAAAAAAAAAAAAAAAAGAATGATTTGTAGAAACAGGGGACTCTGTATTACATACTAAATATACCGTGGCAGAATGCAACCCCCCCCTCTCTCCCCCCCGCTCCTTCAGTATGGAAGGAGTAGGCATCTCCCTCTCTCTCTGCTACTTGAGGCTAACAGCTTCTTTTGTTTGGCCCCAGAGCACCCTGGCCAGGGCCATCAGGAGAAGGGAGTGCCGAGGCACCAGGGAGCCGCTGGGCGCCTGCGACCAGTGTGGGGGATGTTTGGAGGCTTCAGGGGCACCCCACAGCCGGTGTGGGGGTGCAGAGAAGCTTCTGAAATACCTACAGTCAGGTCTGATCAGCCTATAAAAAATGGGACTCCCATCGAGACTCCACCTGTTGTCGCGGGTCTCTTGGAGCACGAGCAAGATGCTGCCGCCGAGAGCCGCCCTCCCCAGGATGGAGACTGCGCTTGCCTTGCCGCCATGTGTGTGAGTAAAACTTCTCGCAGGATTGTGAGTATATTTATACTTTCCGTGCACATATGCACGTGTAACTTCCCGTGCTTAATACAAGCACGTATAAAATTATTTCCTCGCACAATCGCGAGTGTATTTATCGTTTCCGTGCACATATGCACGTGTAACTTTCCGTGTTTAATACAAGCATGAGTAACTTTCCGTGCACATATGCACGAGTAACTTTCCGTGCACATTTGCACACATACTTTAAATTATTTCCTCGCAGAATCGCGACTGTATTTTCCTCCCGTGCTTCCATATAAGCACGTGTAGTATTCCGTGCACATTTGCACATGTAAGTAAATTAACCCTCGCAGGATTGCGAGTGTATTATAAATTTACCCTCGCGGAATCGCGAGCGTACACTTTCCGTACTCACTACGAGTACCTGTATCTCTTTAAGAATAATCCCGCACCGTGTTCAGGCAAGTGTGTACTCTTCCCGGACTCAGAGATGGTTCTGGCATTGTTTTGGGTGAAGCCACGTGCATGCACTCGGTGGACCACCTGTTGTATTAGTTGCTGTCCCTTAATAATTTTCCTCAACTGATATTCGAACCTATATTTAAGTCACTTTTGGAGTGCTAAAACTCTGTTTCTCACCGGTTTAATAAAAGTTGTTTTGGACCCTGTTGTCCCTTAAACTAATCTCGGGGTGCCTTCCGTGACATACACTGAGTAGTTATTCAGTGTGAAATACTGAAAACACATACATACTGAAACCTAAACAGGATGTTGATAGAAGGTACTTCAACACTGACAGAGAAAGCGTGATGATCTCAATATGGTATCAGTACCAAGAGTACTCCGTGTCCCTCATAACAGTGAGAAAAAAAATCCACAAAAATCCTGAAAAAACAAACCTCCAAACTCTTGTTTTTCAGTCTGTGTCCAAGTAATTGCTCTCACAGTCAAGGAGCTGGTTTCTCAAGAATATTGTTTCCTTCTACCCCAAAATTTCACCGTCTTCTTTTCTAAAAGTGCTAGAGAATTATCTTAAAAAAAAACCCCAAAAATGCAACGTAGTTGTTTAAAATTAACATTTAAAAAAAAAAAAAGTCTTCACAGACCTGTGGAAAATTGTAGAAGTAAGGTAGGAAGATAGGGCAGCATAACCCAAATTTCAAATTTTTTAAAGACTGCTATTTTAAAAAATCATGTATTTAGAACTATGTAGAAGACCAGCTTCTAATATGTAGCATAACATAGCATAATTAACTAAGCATAGATGCTTTGCATTTAAAGGCAGCTACCAAGAGTAGATGGAATTGACTGGACAAGGAAAACTCCATTCAGTATTGTATCTATTTTTATATTTTGAAAAACTAAGAAGTACTTGCTCTTGTTAAAATACCTATAAGATTATGTGTTGATTTGAAAGAAAGATGTGTTGCAGTACATATTGTTCTGTTCTCTTTGAAGATCTTATTTCTTTTGTGTATGGACAAACTACATTTCTCAGTTCTATAATGGAACAATATTTTTTCTCAGAAAGGTATTTGCTTAGCATCAACAGAATTCCAAATTTTGCCAGTGTTGTGATATACAAACAGTTTTAATTGAAAACTTAAACACTCCTACTATAATTAGTTCTTCTACAGAACATGAACAAAATGTTCATCTTTTCACTAGAGATACTTTTGATCCATTTAATGCCTCAATTATGAGAAAGTTTCTGCTTTCTTTAGGCTTTTTCATTTGAAATGGGATCTAAAGTCTGTTGAGTTTGCTGATATTATACTTGTATGCTGGATATGTATATGCAGGCTAAATTGGAGACTTGCCATGTTCCAAGAGATTCCTATCCTGGATGGCACAAACCACAACTGATGAAAAAGCTTATGTTTTTAGATGTTCTACAGATATTTTAGAAAGTGAGAACCCAACTTATCAAAGGAGTTTCCATAGACATGAAGGAAACTTCTGATTATGGATCCTGTCTTTCAGATGTTTTGGTACGTTGCAGACATAAAGCAAGGTCTCTTGCTATGATTCCAGAAATAGTGAATGGTGTTTATGCTGCCATGGCCCATGAGAACTTTAAAATCCTTCTCTATCGCCTTAAATGGGTATATTTACAGATGTTTCTTGTGCATGTTTTGGTGATTCTTTGTTTGTTTCCTCTTGCTCTATTCTTGTAGTTCTCCCTTTGCCCCCAAATGTGCACACAAGCTGGCACCAGTGAAAATTATAAAAAACCACATTTTTTTCTCAAGTGTATTATACAATTGCACTGTTGTGACTGAGGACTGTGTTTCGACCAAACAGGTTCAGGTTACTATAAACAGACCCTAATTCATTCTGTTGGTTTGGCAATATAACAAAAAATAAAGAATTTGCAAACTTTTTCAGTTTTTTATTTTCACCCCTTTGCAGGTGAAAGGTTATAAATCAAAGTCAGAGTGCAAGGTTTCTTGAGAGCTATAAAGTAAAATTATAACCTGCTCTGTGTGTGGTTTTCCCAAATACCTAATACATGTATGATTGCTTAAGGACTGGAAGCAATTCAGATTTAATGATTTAACCTTTTACCTGTAACAGAATTTAAAACACTTCATGAATTCCTATGGAAGGGAACACCATCACTCTACAATCATGTATTTGGGATATTTATACTAATTTGACTCTGTACTGGCATTAGTTTCCACATATCTGTGTTAGAGGTGTCCATCTGGAAAACAATGCAGAAGTACCTTGGCCAGACAACAATGAGGGACTATAGAGAGAACCAGATGTGGCTACTGCTGATGGCAAAAGAATGGAAAAGCCATTTCTCAGTCTCTCACTGGGACTTATGCTTGCCAGATTTTCAAAGTGTCAAAATTCTTCTTGCTGCCTGTCTCAAATTGTAACTTTTTAAAAGTGAATTTTACAGAACAGACCACATTATAGCGAAGAAACAATACAATTAATTGTGCATTCCCCTGTCTGCTTAGATATTTTACTGTAATTGTGGATGTCAGTTAGTGCAGGCCACCAGCTGTTCTGGAAATCTGGAAACCTTCATGCCCATGACCCCGAGCTGTCCAACTGGCAGCTCTTTCCAGAGCAGTGGTTTCTGAAAACATCAGGTCCCTGTCCCCAGGGCAGCATACAGGCAAGGCCAAGCTGAGACCTGCAGACCTTGGGAGGCCAGACACTGTGTAAGCTGGTACAAAATCTGATATCAGCCCATCTGAGCTTTTCCTGTTTATCAAGCGAGAAGGCAGTGACAAAAACAGCCAAATTCTGCTGATTCAGCATTACCTGGTAAAAACCTGCTTTGTTCAAAAGTTTCTGACTAACTCATCTTCTGCTTTCCTAAGGTGCTACAGTTTTAGCCAAGTAATTTAGCCTGCCTCTTCTCTCTCTTTTTTTTTTTTTCCCTCTGTGTGTGTGTCTGTATGTGTGTGGACTCTTAAATAAGATCGGAACATGCAAGTATGACTTTATTAGAGAATGTGAAAAAAAAAAAAAGCGATTTTTTTCTAGTTTTATGTTAATCCAGCTAATGTGTATTCCTCTACTTCTTCCCACTTGCATATTATTGTCTTAAATGGTTATTATTTTTTTCATTAATAAATATTATCAATTAAGATTACAAGTCTTTATGGTATTTTTTCTCCTTTCTGTATTATATTATGAATGCTAAAATTATGAATGACATGACTTTTGCAGAACAGGGGAAAAAAAGTGAATAGTACTTGCACAGGTTCCTGCATCCCTGTCAGAAGTGATTATCAGTGTTATCACATATAAAGATTGTCAATATTCCCCCACTTAGTAAACAGTTTACCTGTTTTTGTGAATTTTTTACCATTTAGCCTGGGATTACTGGTTGATTAATTTAATTTTCTTTCCAGGAGGGGGCATGTTAAAGCTTGCACATCAATCTCACACCCAATGTGTCAATTCTATTACCTGAATTACATAAACTTGTATTTTTTTTCACATTTATTTTTATGATGACTCAGTTTCCTTATTTTGTCTGATTCAGGATTGCAGATTCTGTTTTTATTTCAGACATTATTATGATTCTGTGTATAAGTAGAAAATATTTTCTGTTCTTATACTGTGTGTTATTCTGACTTTTGTGGTTTCTGGGCCCAGTTATATTTGACAGGGGAGTATATGGCAACAATTTATTGAACTGAACTGTCTGATAACAGGCTTACTTTTTAGATTTAGAAATATCCAGAAGATTCCCTTGAAAAAATATCTCAGAAATCTGTTGGCCACTGAACTACTATGTGGAAAGTAATGCAACCAGATTAATCCACCAAAATTTCTTATTATTCCCTGGTGTCCTATAAAAACTTCCTTGTGGGTTCCTATTCTGGCCCTATGTAAAAGAAAGGAATCAATTAAAATAAAACATTTTTAGGAAGACGAGGCAAATTTGAGTGGTGAAAGCATGCAAACTATAGCAAGAATATTAACTTTCTGATGGTATGTATGAGGTTAAACATGACTTGATAATGAAGGAGTAGGTAGAAAAAGGGAGAGCTATCAACTGATTTGATCTTATCATTTCTTGAAAGTGCTCACATAATTTAATTGTATGAAAATCTCTGGTGTTATTTTGTAATTTGTTCATGCAGAGAAAAGGAAGCCTTGAAGATCCACACATAAAAATGAATCACACTTTTTACTTTTGATATGTCACAGTTCTAAGACCATCTCTTTCATGATAGGAGGCAAAATTTGCACAGGGTTATTGGACTACTGGTTTGACAGTTCTCAGACTGACTAGACAGATGTAGAGAATTGCTTCTGTAGTTCTGGACTCACAAAATGCTCCATATGTTGGTACAATGGCCTTGTGGTGCTTAACTCCTTTTCAGCTGAAGAAGGTCTGTTGCCATGCAGAAATCTTGGAGGATCACTTGATCGAGCATATTTTCGCTTTTTATTCAGGGCAGTGTGAGGCAACAGGACGTGAGAAGCAGCAGAGAGCAGCAGGCACACTGAAAAGCAGACAGAGTGGGGAAAAGACTGCCTAGTCATCCCTGGAAAATAACACATGAGGCAAAGCCAAGAATTTGAAGAGATAGAATGTAGTTTGGTGCTTAAACTAACAAAACCAAAATAAAAGTATGATAGACTCCTACCAAAATAATCATGAAAAGAAGGACAGCTCAAAGAAACAATGAACGGAAAAGAACCCATAAAGCTGAATTATGTTCAAAACAGAGAAAATGAAAGAAAAATAAGGAATATGGGTGATGCAGTGATATAGTAAAAAAAAATGAGTACTAGAGAAAAGGAAAAGAAGCATACCTAACAGATATTGCATCTAAGTACCAGTAAAAATATATAATAAATGCAGGATAGGACAAGCTGAAGCAATTCCTCCATAACTCTTTATCTTGATTTATTACATAATCATTATAGAGAAAAATTTTGAGATGTAAATTATACTTCTAAAATTGAGATATGCATACAACTATTGACCTTACTAAGTTACTTCAACATCCAGCATCTACTCACAATTATATCTACTATATAAATTTTGGAGAATATAATAAATGTATTTATTTTATAATTTGATTATGCTTTGACATTTTTCTGCCAAAATGAGAATTTATATTACAAGTGTTTCAGTGTATGGAAGAGGAAATGCAGGAAACAGGAACAGATGAAAACCAGGAAGATGTCAAATTTGGATGAGGTTGTCCTTGTCAAGATAATGATACACTATATGTGACTCAGTCAACTAAAAATGCTGAACAATTGAGGATCAGAACCTGAAGTGCATCCTTAATAACATTAATAGTAATAAGAACAAAAACATTAATAGTAATAAGAATAAAAATAACATTTGTTGTCCAATGGGTGGGTACTTAGATGAATGTGAGTGTACATATTATAAATATGCATATACCTGACTCTAACCCATAAAAATAGACTTTAATTAATATACAGAATTTTTAAGTATTAGAGAGCCTTTTTATCCCATAGGAAATATTTCCTTAAACTAATCAAGTCTTTTATTTTTTCTAGGGTAATTTTGCTCATTGCGAAGAGATGAGCAGTACCCTAAGTATGTAAAAAGCTAGTTTCCCCTCCTAAAAGTTATGTCCTGTTACATTTTTTTTCTCTTGGTTCATCTTAGAAACACAACCATATTGATCTTTTCTTGCAAAAAGATTAATATTTCACAGAAAATGAAGAATTCCTTAAAATTCAACTTATATTTAAGTCAGTTCATTTAAAATGATCAAACATCATTATAAGTGAAAGAGTATTTTTGGTTATCCTGGCAGAAAAGGATATCTGTAAATCATCCTCATGGCAGAATCTGTGCAAGTTATCTTTCTGAAAGTGTAATATAAACCTCAAGCAAAAAATCTTCAGGGACATTGGAATATTGTTTTAGAGAACATTTATCATAAAACCAAATTTTAAATACATAAATATATTATAAGTCCACTAATTTATTATGATACCAAGAAGAGTATCTGGCCCATAATGTTAGTATTTTCTCACTGCAAATGAAAAATTTAAACATAAAGTAACCATTGCACAAATGTAAAGACTGATCTGGACCTAAGCCTAAAAAGAAAAGCTTAATGCTATACTGCTAAGAATTTCACAGTAATTAACCTGAATGTTGAACCTATTTATCAGCATAATCTCCTTGTCTTTAAAAAGGGAAATATTGCAAATAATTTTAAGAGTTTTATGGTATTCCAGAGAAAAGTTAATATTGAGACATGAGTTTAAGTCTATATTTCTCATGCAGAGGCTTTTCCTTTAATGTGAAGTCACAAGCTGATCACCTTACAATCACAATGAGTATGCATTTCCTAGTACCTATTTTTTGGATTGCTCAGGAGTTTATTTGTACAAAGCTAATTCTTGTACTAGATACTCAGCACTTTAGCAATAATGGCTTTAGTAATTTTCAGCTTCTGAAAATTAATTCAAGATCTTTAAACATTCTGATAGTATTTCTCATGCTTAGTATGTGTTATACAGCAGGTTGTACAGATACAGCCAGGATGAATATTAGGTGTGCCCTCAGGCTGACTAGTTAATCTAGTGAAGAACTGGTTTCAAAAGATATATCTGAATCCTGATGTATACAGCAGGAAAATACTTCTTTTTTATTGTGCTGGTTTTGGGTAGATCATATTGGAAAGACTATGGGTGATATGTTGAGACCAGTGTTTGATGAATCATAAAAATTGGGCTGAAATGCTTTAGAAAAATGGTGCATTCAATATATTTTATCTCTTTTTATAACTCTCACAGTATCTGCAGGCATATTTCCACATTAAACTAACATTTAATGACCCTGGAAGCAGAAGTCCTGATTTTTTTCAGTAAATAACTGTTTTAATATACCTGACAGCTAAACTTTACATTATTCTCTTTTCTCCCTCAACTTTATGCTGCAGTGGTCCTTCAAAGTTGAATGGCCCTTGTTCAGTGGCTTTTATATTTGCCCTATATGCTCAGTGCAGATCAGTGCAGGGCAATTTCACAAAGTCATTTATTACCTCATGGATAGAGGCCGCTCTACTCTCATTAGTTTATATTCAGTCCTTAGATTTCACCTTTTGATTTTAAAGGATTAAGCTTAGTTTTTATCTCTTTTGGCATACAGTGGATAATTCCAGTTAATGTGTCTTAATGGTTTTCAATGAATTGAAAAGCAATGAGCTGAATTTCTGAGTACTGTTCATGTTGAAACCAGCTCTTTGCCCCTGGTTTCAATTTAAATCATTGCCAGTAGGACTAGATGGCATGGTCCCATGTGGGTTTTATCTGAATAAGCATTATAGATGTTCAGCTAAATGTATTTCTGATAATTAAAATAAAACCCATCAGCATAGTTCCATGGTAGACTGGTAAAATTGTTTCAGAATCACTAATGTCTGAAGCCTTTTCTTACTCTTCCAGCTGCCAATAATTCATACCAAGGCTGTGCAAAGTAGCACATTTGTAGGAAAAACAAAAATCAAAGATCTTGTTAAATGTGAGAGGTTTGGATGACCGAATGTTAGTCTGGGGTATTTCCTGTCAATGGCATTTTATGCTTCCAGACTGGCACAACATGACAATGGCCTAAATGAGAAGCTTGACAGCTTTCAAAGGATAAATCCTGCTGTCTTTAAAAAATTATTTTGTGTCACTTATACTATATATGCATATATAGATATAGCAATATCCGTTTCCTCTCTATACTACAAGATGAGAACTACAGAAAACATAACAAAGAGTCACATAATTTTAGAATTTAAAAAGATCAATAATTTATTTGATATTGTCAGATGCAGTAATTTGGACATTTTATTCCATGCAGAGTTATAGTTAAATTTAAAGTACTTTAACTTTATTTTCACGTTAATATTAAGGATAAAGAATCCTTAGTGTTGTTTTTGTTAACATATACAAGTGATATGGTGATATACCCTGTTCTCTTTTTTTTTTTTTTTTTTTTTTAAAATCTAAATTATACTACTTTGCAGTAGGTTTTCCTAGTCATAGTTTTTTAAAAAAGTTTCTTATATCTGGGATACAAGCCACACATAATTAATAAAAAATCCCAACCAACCGAAACAGCAACAAAACGCCTAAACAAATCCAACTTCCAAGACTCAAAACAGCTCTTGAAAAGCAGATTTGACTCCTGGAGCCATTGGCAGTCCAAGTAGTCTACACCTATATCAAGGAGATTTGACATAATTCTGAAAGAAATCTTTGGGAGTAGTTGGGATCTATATTGCATAGATGATAAAACATCATCTGAGAATGTACCGCTTGAAACTCTAAGTAAAGAAGTTCAGGCCCTACTAATTAGAAACACCTGTAAATAATACTAAAATCGTTAAAGACTAGAAGCCATCTATTAGTGATCAATGGTTTAGTGCATATTACATTTTCATGAGTAAAGAAAATACCTAGACATACTTTAATATTTCCATATGAACAGTGCTTGTAACTGGACTTCGTCTTTTTCACCATGCTCATTATTGCACTTTTGATGATGCCAACTATGAAAACACTAGTATTTTAAACATAATAAGATATTTTATACCAAAATAAATACAGAAAATGTGATTTTCATAAATCATATGTAAAATATTTTATATACCAGAATTAAAGTAGTCCATGCTGGTTTAATTTTGACAACTGATTTTATGCATTATTTTATAGGTTTTTATAGGTTTTAATACTACTTTTACTGCTTTCAGAGCTAGGAGGCAATATAGCTGAGGAAATTAATTAGGACAGGTCCTTTTATGTCAATGCAGCAAAACTGTGCAGAGGATTGTAAAAAGCCCTTTTTGTTGTATTTGCCACCATATTGGTTGGCCCTAAACACTGGTATCGTGGAACACATGCATAAAATAATATGACGAATTTATTTTAAGAGGAACACACACAGCTATAAGAATGGCAAGTTTTACAAAGTCTCAGTTTCTTCTGAAAAAGTATGAGTCTTGGTTTTCAAAATATTTATTTTAATATGCATATTTTTATGCTGAAATGCAAAAAACCCCAAAAAACAAACAAAAAAATCCCCAACTTTGCCCAAACAATGTGCCCTACTGCTTTTCATATGTAAACTTTCTTATGCTCATTTTCAGCTAAGAGGAATAATAGAATCCAGAGGATCTAGTGAAGTTTCAATCAAACAGAAGAAGAAACAATTTGTCTATAGTTGGACTACACCATCAAGACATCTGGCTGTTACAAATATTTTTCACTCGTTCATCCAAGCAAAGCTTTTGTAATGTCCCACTCAAGTTTATTTACGTAGAAGAGGTTTATTAGACAAGCTAATAGAAAGTGAATAGAATACTGACAATTTATAACTTCTCTTTGCTTAAAATTTTTGGTAAAAAGTGGATCAATTGATAAAGTCTGATTGAAAACTTCATATGACTACAACGGTTCCAAGCTTTATAAAAAGCGTTTATGGATACTGAATATACTATAATTTTTATATAGCATCCACATATCCTTTATTAAAACCAGTCACTTGGGAAACTGCTTCTCTCATGAAATACAAGTGGATAGAAACATTTCAAGGAAATGTAGATTTTTTTTTCTCATTTTTCAGTTATGTTTCAGAGTTTTTATTTTCTTGTACCATTTTGCTGGCTTTTAAAAATGTCAATATGTTGTATAATGCTCGAAATTTCTCAGACTTCTTTTATTTACTTATATGTTTTGTACTTTTATGTATTAAACATAGTTTTATAATCTTAGATGTACTTTGAATACATTCACTGATTTTAAAAAGGTGTACTATATTTCTGCTCAGATCTCTTCTGGTATTATAATATTTTGGCCTGTGAGAAAATGTTTTGTTTCATAGTCTGGTAGCCAATTCTTGTCACAAATGATATAATAAAAGTGAACACAGAACAATATCATGCTAAAAAAAAAATCCAATTCACTTTGTCTGCTGTAACATCATATTTATTGTGGCTTTTGAAACACATAAAAGACGCATAATTTACAGTGTGGGTGGAATTTGTTAAACAAGGTAGATACTGATATAGATATATTAATTTTAATTTTTGAGATCAATAATACATGTTTCTTCATTTCCAGACTGAGATATGATACCAAGATTATCTTTACCAAGGAGTTTTTGTAAAGAATGGTCTGCAGTCACTGATTTTAACTCACTAAAAAAATACAATTATGTGATAAAAATTATTAGATGATAAAAATAAAAATTAAGAGAACCCAACAGCTTTTTTTAGCATTCATATGGATGTCACTGTGCTATGTATCACATGCTGCAGGAAAGAAAGGCACAATGAGTGCTAAGCACAGACCTTAACTTACCATGAACATTAATATTACATGAAGAAGAGTGCTTAGCCTGACATTCAAAGAGAATTGCAGTCATGGCCTTGTGCTGCTCTTACAGACTAATGTATCAGTATGACAGCTGCTACGTATTCCCTGCAGCATAGTCTTTATTCATGTTGTAACCATGCAATAGGGGTAGCATTCCTGCTTTCTTGGTCTAGTCTAGGAAGAAAATTCATCTGGAAGACAATTTTTTGTTTCTGATGCCAAGAAAAACACAATTATGGAGAGATGTCACTATAATAACCACTATTGTGCTTTATTTTGTGAACTGTTTCTGTATTCTTTTTTTATCAATGCAAAACAAAATATAAACTACATTTGTGCATCATGAAAGAGTTATGGAAAATAAAGCTATTTTTAAAACCCCTCAACTTTAAAAGATTTATAAGATAAAAATTACTGTCTGGGTTTTTGGTTATCAGTTTTATTATAAATAATGAAACAACTGCCATCACTCTAGTTTTCAAGAATTAATATGAACATGTGAATATGCTTATATGAATTCAGGTGGTTCCTGAATATATCCATTCGTATTTAAGGGAGAGAGAGAACATGACAAACTGTTCCATTCTGATTGTCGAAGACATTTAATCACTGCAGACTTCTGAATTAATGCCATTAGTTGTTTCAGGACTCAAATACATGTCACAATGGAAAAAAAAAATCCTTTAATTTTTCAAGACACATGCAGAAGGAGACATTATTCTTAGTTTCCATGAGGTTTTCTAATTGGAGCATTTTACATAACAAGTAAGGCAGTAATATTTTAAAATATTAAATCACTACTGTTTCTAGTTGCCCTTATTTTTTGTGTTTGTTTTAAAAAGAGCACAGTAAAGAGTAATGCATAAAAAAAAGAAACATAATAAAGTATAATGAACATGAATGGGATAATATGACTCAGCCTAACATGATGTGCTTGGTGTCATTGCCAAAGAGTAAATTCCATTTTATGTTAATTTTCTGGTGATTTGACACTAGACTTTAATACAGAAAGTATAAAAACTCTACGTGAGTAATGAAAATGTTAATGAATACACAAACGGTAGTGGATTTTGTTTAAAAGCGTTGATGCTTTTTAAATAATACAATTGCAATGTAATGTGCATTTTGCAATCATTGAATTGGTTTACAAATTACATACTTGTTGTCCCATTACACTTGAGAATCAGAGCTCTCATCTGGGGGAATAAAACATTTCTAGGCCTTATTAATGTAACAGACCGAAAATGTGTATCAGAAGCTTAGTAGTGTGCAAAGAGCCAGTGAGACATAAACTCAGACTATTTCATTCATAGATATTGATGGCATTGTCAGGGAATTAGATATTTCTCAGTATTTCAAAGGATGCAAAAAAAATTGCTCCATGAGATACTCATTCCACCTTATTTATACCCATCATGCAAAGCAGACAGTTCACTCAGATATAATGAAATCTCTACTGTCAGTCTTCATTGTTCACTGACAAGATTTCAAAAGAAATACTTGGGTGTGTTCTTCATCTCTGTCACTCTTGCCCTGGAAAAGGTCCCAGTAGATGTTCACAAAGCTACGGCTTCATCCTCTTCAAAATCTGTCATTAGAACACACTTTTGCCATCACATCTATAAGAAGAAGTTGGTATCTGTTCCATGGCTACTTTCTACCATATAGCCCAAGGGTGTTCGGGTTCATGAGTGTAAGACCCTATCACTCCATACCAATTTTCACAGAATTTTCCTGCACTTGCCCATTGCTCTTCATTTTTCTTCAATAAAGGGTTTTTTTAGACTGCTTTGCAGATACCATCAGCATTTATGGAAACAAATACGGGAGAAGACAAAGAGCAAGGATCCATGTCATAGCCAGGAAGTTCAGGAAAATAAAAGCTACATTTGAAGAGAAAGCAGAAATGGGTATGAGAAAGTACATTGTTGACTGGACTAGTGCTCCAGTTCTCAAGTACTCTTGAAAAGAGGAAAGGAGATTTTGAATTGTCTCTTCGGGGTCTCTATTGTGACTTATTGTTTTTAATAAGCTAAATATGTAAAATTAAATAATGAAAAGACAGTTGTTCACAAGCTTAGCCTTTCTTGCCTCCTGTGTGTCTTTCAGGTAACTGCCACCTTGCTTCCCAGCAGCAGCAGCTGTGTTGTGTTCCATGTTTCTTCATTGTGCAGACATTTTTTGAAGGTAGAAGGCTTTGTGCATTTACAGCAGCTGCGTCTCATCTCTGATTCCTCAGATGGCTGTTCAACTATTCCCTGCCTATCTGTTTTTCAAGTACTGCTACTTCATGCCAGGCCAATTTGCTGATTATATTCTTCCGTCTTTCCTTTTGCTTTTATGTACGCTTGGTCTTGTACATTGTTTTTCTTTCTTTTTCTTTTTCTTCTTTTTTTTTTTTTTTTTTAAATATCTCTTTTCTACGTGGTACACTTCATTCCATTGCTTTTGCTCTCTGTCTTCAGTAGTGCCATTCTGAAGTGTTCATCTTCAGATGATGACATCAATAAAAATGTTCTGATTTAGTAATCTCTCATATTACAGATCACACTGATTAACCTTCAGAGCCAATTACTTAATCCTGTATCATGCCAGTGTTTTTAACAACTAAGTACTCCTGAAAAGTTAAATGTTAAATTTCTGGAGAATTAATACCAGTGAACTATCCTTTCTGCATCATCCGAAATCAAGTTGTAGTGGTGCATATATGTTAAGAAGTTTTTGCTTCAGAAGCTGAAAACAAAGCACATTGAATTCTGCTTCTAGAATAATTCATAATCCTTCGTAGCCCAAAAATATAAAAGAACGTATTCCTACGGTACTAATGGTACTATTTAGTACTCTTGCTCCTGTGGTAGGGTTTTTTGACCTATTTTAATACAGCCTTTGAAACGGGTTTGCCTTTGTGGTACTTATTAATAACACTTGTTTTTTAAAAAAAGACTAACTGTCTTTTAATGCAAGAAGAATTAATGGCAAGTAGAAAGGCATGAAGTTCTTTATTTTCAGTTTTTGAAACAGAGGTGTCATGTTTTAAATTTACTAATGTGGCAGTCAGCATACAGCGGCCATAGAGGAGCCTTCAGTGAACACAAGTGAAATTATTACTACGGGCAGAAACTGAAGAAAAACAGAAAGGATGTATAAGGAATAGAACTGAGAAAAGTGGGATGTAAAAGCTAGTTTTGCCTAGCAAATATGTTTTATGATGCAAAGGTGTCATGTTGAAATTTAAGTAGTAATGTCAGTAGGTTACCTACTCATCACCAGTAGAGTTTCTTCGATCAACATATATTAATTATACAGTTGTTGCAAGACAGGCTGCAGGATGCATGCTTTACAAAGATAAGTGATATGACGTTGAGGAGGCTTTAAAAACAAGTATTTTAGCTAGAATAACAATGTATCGACAACTACCACTTGTGCAGAATTTTAACAAGGGTTTTTAAAAGTAAGAATTTCAAAAAAAGACATTCTGAGAGAGTGGATTGCTAAGTTGTTTTGCAGGATTTGTAAGATGATTTATTTCATTAACCCACCTTCTTTGGAAAGCATTCACTAAACAATTAATTTTGACTTTGAGGAACAAAAGCATAGCATTAATGGCTTATAAATGAGAAGCCTCACCATGACAACCTAGAGAAGAACTGCCAGAGTTCCCACAGCTGTTGCTGTTGCTCAAGAGAAACCTGCTGTCTTAACTTACTGCGCTTTTGGACATATTTCTGAAGGTCAGACCACAGTTCTGAGGGTCACAGTCAAGGTTCTTTCCTCTTAAGAAGAAGGGAATTAATTGCTACTCCTGGGAGGAGGTTAAGAAAAAAATCCAATATTTCTTGCTCCTCTTGCAGTTAGAGCTATAATATGAAAAATAATTAGAGTATTGAATTCTATACCCTTGGAAATGGCAAAAATCTGGCAAGACTTCAACAAGTACTTCATTTCTTTGCAACAGAACCAGTTTACCAGCTGTGGCCTAGCAAAGGGGTAGCATTATAAGATCTAAATACAAGAAAAAAAGGAATCTGGTTTCATTAACCAAATGTATAGGTATATTGTGCATTACCATGCATGATGGATGGTGGATGAAGCTTGTAGAACTCAAACTGAACATGTTGTTGAATGACAGGAAAAACATAAGAGACATGTAAATTATATCTTTTTAAAGCATGTTGGTGCTGGTCATTGAGATTTAGAAAAAAATGGACTATAGATATGTCGCCATAATTGTCTGGTCAAGAAAGAACCTCAAGTAGTCACTGTCAACCAAAATAATTGCATTTCTCCAAATGAAGTATCAAATTATTTTTTTCTGCAAGGACGGCACAGAGGGTGTCCATACACAGGTCAAGGTTCCCAATCAGGTAACTCTGTATCTTAGCCATATCAAACAAGTGAGAGGAAGCCAGCTTGAAAAAAAGATCGTATTTGGCAAAAAACCACAAATAATTTATATCGCTTGGATAGCTTATCATTGATGAATGTAGAGATCCCAGGTGACAATAAATAAATCTGTAAAGGAAAAAGAAATAAAAGACTAAATGGAAAATTATTATTCTCATTTTATAGATAGGTATCTTAAAAATCCACCTCTGTAAAAAAAAATGCCTTGTTCAATGTCAGAAATGAAACCCATGGCATTTCCAGAGGTGGAATCTGGTTTTTATGTGTCACACCAGAGCTTTAAAAAAAAAAACTATGAAGTTCTGTAAATATGTGATCTCTCCAACACCCAAAAGACTTTCAGGTTTCAGTATTTTTAAAGACAATCAGACTTAGAAACAGGAGAAAGAATCCCGTGGGTAAATAGATCAGTTGCAAAAATCAGCGGACTTACACATTTTTTCAGGAATGGCCAAGAGGGTGCACTGTAAAAGAAGTGCAAGTTACAACTGTCTATGGACAGTTTTCTTCATGTCACTCAAAATCCTCCCCCCACCCCCATCTTCTTTATATTTTGCTTTACATCTTGCAATAGCAGCCAGGAAGGAAAATGAACTTTTAAATTTACCTGACTTTGCAGTTGCACTAGATTCCAGTAACTCCAGTGATTTGATGTGACATATTGATTACAATCACAACAAAAGGAGAATGAGACTCAGATGGAAGAATGTTTTTTCCTTCATGGACTCTATGTAACTAAAATAGTATATAAATCAGAAACAGACATACAGAAGTTGGTTGCAGTGTTAGTTATTGCTTCTGTAATTATATTGCATTGCTATCAGATCTGTTTGACGAAGGCTGGAAATAAACTGGCATCATAACAAAGTGTTTCAGTGAAATAACAATAGTAACTACACACTTATTTCACCTTTTCTGAAACAGAGTGAACTTTGAGGGTAGTAAACCTGCAATCCGTGATTCTTTGGGAGTTTCAGAAAAACTTGCTCAGAAGGAGCTCAAAAATCCCACTTTTTAATTCTTTCCTTTTGCAATATTGTAAAGAAGAAATACATGTATTTATTGACTGCAATGTTTGTAATAGGCATCTTGGAACATGCTAGTAGCTCACCAAGCAAGTAAGAGTTCTGATATGGTGAGAAATTTTCTTAGCTATTTAACACTGTCTGTTTGCATGATACCTTTGAGAATACACTCAAGAGGTTACATAGCATGACACATGCAAAATGCTGTGACACTTATAGATTTTGGAAAGCCACTATTCAAGGCTGGATAAAAAGAAGAAGGGAAGGGAAGGGAAGGGAAGGGAAGGGAAGGGAAGGGAAGGGAAGGGAAGGGAAGGGAAGGGAAGGGGTAAAGAAAAGAAAGGAAAAGAAAAAAGAAAAAAGAAAAAAGAAAAAAGAAAAAAGAAAAGTAAGGAAAAGAAAAAAGAAAAGAAAAGAAAAGAAAAGAAAAGAAAAGAAAAGAAAAGAAAAGAAAAGAAAAGAAAAGAAAAGAAAAGAAAAGAAAAGAAAAGAAGAAAAGAAAAGAAAAGAAAAGAAAAGAAAAGAAAAGAAAAGAAAAGAAAAGAAAAGAAAAGAAAAGAAAAGAAAAGAAAAGAAAAGAAAAGAAAAGAAAGAAAAGAAAAAGAAAAAGCAAAAAGAAAAGAAAAGAAAAGAAAAGAGAAAAAGAAAAGAGAAAAGATGTCTAGAATTGGTTAGAACAGTGCCAAAATAGTATCCAGCAGTTGTTGGAATCACCACAATGAAATTATTATTTAGTCTAGTATTTTCCTATTTCCAGAAGTAAAATCTGTACTCATCACCAGGTAATAGTCAAGTCTGCAAGTCTTTATAACTGAAGAGATGAAGACAAATCTTTCTGAATTTCAGAGACATCTTGAAGTTTTTTTTTTGTTTACAGTTTTGAATTACAGGGTATTGCAAACCAAGATGTATGAGCTATTCTCAAAAAGTGCATGAAGAAATGTATGAATGGTATTTCTATGTGAACATGCTTGACTTCATCAAGATGCTACATTTTTATAATTATCAAATAGCTCAAAAAGCACAGTTAATGTATAATTAATTGAAAATTTGTTCTTCAACAGCTTCTTTGAATCCTTAGTGAATGGCCTTAATGCAGCACTTTCAATGCATATGTTTCAGGACTTCCTCTGTGAAGAGGAACTTCAGGCAGGAATGTGAACTCATTTCACATCAAGTCAGATGTCAATATTGTCACACGAGTGGAACCTCTTCTGATCACAACGTATTCCTGCACGGTTTACTTGAAGTAACTTTGAATGACAAAGATCACCTTCAGGTGAACACTAAAGGGGCAAAGACAGCTTCATGGGATGGAATCTATTCTGCTGGTCCTGATAGCTGGACAGATATTTTTAGATTATTTCTATCTATGTCACCTGGGTTGTGCTTCTAATTCGCTTTCTCTTTCTTGGCTATAAATTTGCTAAGTGTCTCTAAAGCTTGTTCACAGGAAATGTGGACAGAGGTGACTGTGGTTCCCTTCCTCTCCTCATATCTATCAGAGGGTGCAGCCACAAGGCAGGTGTGGGGCTAGAGACTGCTGAATTAACTCATTAGCCTCAGTTTTCAACCCCATCACATAAAACAATCAAGCTTTTACGGACACTTTGATAACAGTTTTTGACTGGTGTTGATCCTTGTCTTCCTCTTTTCCTCTTTCTTTTTCCTGATCTGAGCATTTTTGCTCCACCTATTAACTATAAAACCTCTTCATTAGTAAATCTGGTTCAAATAACAATTTTTTGTTAAAATCCGACCATGTCACTGTCAGTTCCTTGAAACACACCATGCAATGCTGCTGATCTATCTGACCCAGTCCCAGCTGTGGAGTAGAAAACCTGTGTGTATGTTTATAGAAGTGCACTGTGTGCATGCACAGATAGACAGATAGATATGCATGTATGCTTTTCGAAGCTGTGAACTTACTGATTCACAATGAAGACTGTAAACAGTGAGAAAGGATTTTTAAAATATATACATTTCACTGGAAAAGCAGAAAAATAATTTTACACCTTTAAATTTCTTACACTTGCTTTGGTCTAACCTTCTTGGGTTTCACCGAGCTTATACACAGAAGAGATTTTTGTTCTCAATTTTTTAATATGAATTCTATCAAAAACTAGCCTTGACTTTTAAGAATTTAGAAATCAGCGGTTTTGCTAAATTGCTTTAAGTTCTCTAGAGATCCTCCAGCTCTACCTTCCCCCCCTCTTTCTTCTTACTGTCTTTGTTATTTCCCATTTAACTGAGTGATAGCTTTAATAAACACTGAACTCAGTCACAGGTTGAGATTGCACATGGAAAGGAAAAGCCATTAGTGAACTTCATTTTAAATGCCAGACTTCAAATAATGGGTCACACACGTTTCTTTAATATTTCAATGCCTTGCAATATCTAAATATCTATTAGTCTGCACATTGCTGCCGATGACTTTCTGTCAAATACTGATTTGTCAAGTAAGCCTTCCACAGAATCCTGCAGAAGATCCTCAAGAGATATGTCTAATGCTCTCTAAAATGCAGATCAGTCAATGACTTCATGACAGAAGGAGTGGCTTTAGACAGAAAAATATCAAGAAATTATTAAAGAGGAGGATGATTAATTCTGTGATATATAGTCAAAATGACCACTGTAATTAGACAAAAAGAATTGTGCTATTGAAAGAAATTATTTCTGGGCTGGATGTCAGCTTTGACTGAACAAGGTAACCAAGGGTGTAACATATCCCCCTCCCCCTAAAAAAGTAAGAAATATCTTTATTTCCAGCTTTTTAATTTGAGAATCCGTTGAATAAGATAAATACTAGCACAACAAATTCTACCAAAGAGCACTTCAGGAGAGCTCTGACAGTACATGGATCCTTTTGTCTATTTAATACTTAGTCTCCTCAGACCTTGCAGATCAACTTTTTTATATTTCTTAAGTGGTCATAATAGTAAAGCGCTTTCTGAACTTTTTGACTACAAAAAGCCTGAAGAATCTGCTAAAGAACAATTACCTTGACTTAATGTTTTGATCTGAAAGGAAGAAGCAGCTTTTGAAAAGTTAAACACTTAGGGTTCTCCTCTGTTTTTTGTTAATAATATGTTTCAAGGACTGTCTGAAGATAAACACAGAGAAGAGAAAAAAGTTCACCAAGCAAAATTCCTTTACTTGAAGTTTTTCTTTGCCTCAGTTACTATACAAATTATATTTATGGAATAAGGCATGCAAGCACTAGCAGTAAGAGCATATGGAGCAGACTGCAATCAAATGGAGCATATTTTCTCTGTTAGTTCTACTGGCCAAGATGTTAACAAGATCAGAATAAAAGTAAGGGGTTTTATTTTAATATTCTTGTAAAGACATTCCAGAATTTTCCTCTAAAAAGATGAATGGTTTCTCTGAACAAAATAAGCCAGATGTGCTAAATATTGATTTACTAAGCCATTTAAAGTTGCAATGTTTGTAACTTAATTGTAGTATTTCTGAGCACTCTTCAACTTGTGTCATTCTTCCCATCAGAATGAAACTAAAATGTGAACCATGCTTCCCTCTTACATCATACTTTTTAACATAGGACCTGTATCTATTTCAACAATAAAGAAGCTTAGTCACATAGGAAAGAAGGGAAAAAGAGTGTGCTAATCAGGTTCTCAATCTGGATAATTGGTAAACCAGGACTGAGGGCTGTATGGTGCAGAAGGCTTGTCTCTCCACTTTATTACGGTGACTGTATCTATCCTTTGCAAATCATAGTTTTAAAATTGAACATTAATTCTACTATCATCCAATAATACCTATATATGTAATGGAAATACTAAAAGCATACCTTGGTATTCAGCACACTAATGCACCATGAACTTTTGCATCTATTTTTCATTAGTAATTCAGATGAATAAAACTTCGAATTATTTTTCTACATTTTTCCACATGAATCTATGACTGTTTTGTTGCATAATTTGTTGTACATATATCAACATTTTTTTGTAAACTTACAAACTAGCTGAGGTTTCTATGAATTAGTGCTACTTCTCTCATGCCCACTGAGAGTTTTCCTGCAATATTAGCCTGCTGTTATGTAAAACTGATGGATTTAGGAGATTATAGAACTATAAAATTATATTCCCTGTCACATGAATTTCTTCATCTCGGTGGCACATATAATTGCACAGAAAGTAACATTATAAAACTGTGAAACATTATTGTATATTACAGTAGAAAATGCCAATATTTGGTTCTCACTATAATCAGTGTAGGAAAGGCTACAAATTTAGTTTCCTTCATTTAGTAGAGTAAGTAAAAAGTGAAAAGAAAGTGACATTTAAACATGGAATTTTCCCAAATGTCCATTTTTTTTTCCTATGGCATCATGTAACCGCTTGTTAAATACATGATCTATTTCAAAAGCAATTTGTCACTCCCCGAGTGAGTGGTTGCACTTCAGTGAGTTAAAAAACCAACACAATCTCCCCACATGTGTGTTTAATCAATTTAACCAGTCAGCACTCTTGCTCAACCAGCAGGTGTTTGACAAGAAAGAGCACAAAACAAGTCCCATTAATGCAGGGCACAGTTTATCTTATTTGAGTGTAGAGAGGCTTTCATTTTCACATGAAATTCTTACAAATGTTAGAGCCAAATGATCTAATTATAACTTGATAGTATTTTATTTTCTTTGCAGGTAAAAATATTTGTGTTTTTCTTAAAACAGTGTACCATATTTGGATCAAGTTACAAATAATACAAAGCCTCAAAAGAGTTGTTTCTTATTGGCTGAAAACAGTTTCAGTGGTTTTTTTCTGTTGTCACAATATTTGCAGTTTTCAAATACTTCTAACTATTTTTCTAATCAACTACTAAATTTGTAGTACAAAAAGAAACTTCTCCCTCCAATGTCAACTATTTATTAATAAAATTTTTAAGAGCCATTTTTATAATTATTTTTTCCTTTGTTGGGTGACCTTAGCAAATAAACCAAATGAAGAAAGTGTAGCATTTTATTTTTAAACAAAAACTGCATTAATGATAGAGTAAGATGCAATGTTTCTGCAAGTTAAGATTGCACATGTGTCCAGAATTTTCCATCCTTTTCTAAAAACAGTGATTTGGCCCTATATATTTGCATTAGTCAGACAATTATCAATGGTGAATTCTGGTCTGCTATCATTTCCTATGGCATATATAGTTGTAATTTTGAACACTCTTCTACTTTTTGTTCATTCTTACTTTATGCAGTGAGTAAGAGAAAAATTTCACTGTCAAAATATATTAGCAGAGAATGTAGATTTGGTCTTATCTACACAGGAAATTTTCTTCAATACCAGCTAAGATTTAGATATAACTAGATGTAAAAATATTGGCATATAAATATTTACTGTGCAGGCTGTATTTGAATTGAGAAGATTTGGGGAGTGGTGGTTGGTTCAAGGTGCTTTTGAAAGTTTTATACAATGCTAGATAGCTGTAACTAAACTAACACATCTAGAAAATTTTTCCAATGTAAACAAATATCCCTCAAAAAACCCTGACAAACATATATTTAGAAAGCTTTAGGTACTGTATAAATTGTTTCAGATGTCTATTACTACCTCAGTTTATTGTGACAGCCCACAGTGTACTGGCTCTTCCGCATTCTTTGTGTCTTCTTCTCATGGGAGGACACTGTCATTCTTTTATTTTACATGCTTTGTCCTTATGATGACATTGTGTTGTCCAGTGACAATAGCCAGTTTTACAGAATTTTGCAGCTAATTTTAATCTGCAAGTACCCACAGATCAAATGGGGTAACAACTCCTCCATATCCTTTAAAATCCCCAATTGACTTTTCAGGTTGTCCTTTGCAAACAGCTTAAGCTCTCCTTCAGCTTCAGAAAAATCTAAAGCTTTCCTAAAACTTGGAAGTTTTGCAGTGGGCTGAGGAAATCCTACTGCTATTTAATTGTCTGCTACCTTTGCTTGTTTCATAATATCCTGTCTACTTTTTTCATCATAACCCCTGGTAAATATCCTGAACTTGAAAATCTTCATAAAACACTAACTGTTGTTGTTGGTAACACCAAACAGTTTATATTCTGAGTACCTTTCTTGTTATTATATCCAGTCAAATGTCCTTCCAGGTGTTTTAGTTTTTCTTTACACCAGTAAAATAACTTCTGAAAACACCTTTCCTCTTTCATCTGCAGCAATCTATGCCTGTCTGATTCCCATGTTTCCCATTCTGTGGACATATCCAAACCTCAAAGATATGCAGATGATCTCATTCTGTATCAGATGCATTGACAGTAGGACAGAATAGGCTGGCTTTCATGGTTGCGGCAGGTAAAGACAACGAATCCACTGTTGCCCAGTTCTTGCAATGAGCAATACAAATACGACAGGAAAGTTTAAACAACTTCTGAGATGGATATTTTGATCCTACAGGGACCACAGTCAGGTTACATTTGAATATTAATTTGTAGTCTGTCCCCTTTGCTTCACTTAGAAAGAAAGGAATGGGCTGACCACACTCTTGCTGCTACTGTGTTCCCTCCCTTTGCCAAGACCTGGAAAGATTTTGACCTAAAGACATCCCAGCAACATGAGATCCAGTTAGAGACTGCTGTTCCTAAGAGTCCATTTTGGTTTTGTACTGCCAAAACAACATGATGTACCCTGTTTTCTTTGTAGCCAAGCTAACATATTCTGGAAAGGGAGGCTCGTTAAAAACATACCTTCTCCTTTTTCTTAATCTTAAAACTAAATTCATTGGCAGTATCATATTTTTAGCATAAACTGATAATTTCAAATGATTTCTTAGTTTCTGGAACTATCATATTATTTGAGATGTTCCTGACAACCTTAGGTTCTCCCTCCTTTCCCCATGGTTTCTTCTGCCCTTTACAACGGTTTAATTGTATTCTTCTAGGTAGTTCATTTGATGCTTAGGAAGTGTGAATATTTTGTTACTTGAACATCTGCTAATTAGTCAATCCATCCAAAAACCAAGGTAAATAAACTGTACATTAGAAATAGCCTTAATATAAAGTACGATATTATCAATTTTATGCTGGTTAAAAGATTCTAAGTTTGTCCATCAGCCTCACAGGCATCTCATGAATGTGGATCACACTGGTCACTCTCAACAATGTATGCAGCTCTAAGTTTGGTACTTTCCTTCATGAATGGAATATATTTTATAGGGAAATCTGTAATTCTGGAGGCACTCAAGTGTGCAAGAAATCTATCTTTCTCCATTATTATAAGAGAAGAAAGTTCACTCATGAATATTTTTCCTTACTTAATGCTAAAATAAATATGAAATATTCCGATGCAGAACAGACTTAGAACTAATTATTCCCTTTGAGAGCTACAGGGAGAACATTCTTCAGTCAGGCTCAGTCCTATTGTAAATTGATGGAAATTATTATTAATATATAGTTTTATTTCCTGTAAATAGATAATCTGTCTCAGAGATTTTTCTCTTAGGTGTGATCTGGTTAGTATTAAAATAGTGTTATGATTATTGTGTCCAAACAGCAAAACCATACAAAATAAAATATGAATCATTCTCATAATATATTTCAACATGCTTCTTGGTCCTACTCTCTTCACAATTTGGAGAAATTATTTGTTTTGACTGTTGTGTATTAGAAAAAAAATGTTTGAAGAAAATGAAATCAACAGTTATGCAATATATTTGATTTTAAAATAATGTTCTGTTTCTTCTTGAGTTTAACTTTTTTTTTTTTTTTGAGTTTATCTTATGCTTCAATGTAAGTAAATTCTTCTGCTTAAGAAATGCAGTGAGGATGCCTAAAGGGCAGCTAGCATATACTTAAACCATAGTAGTGCTTTTTCTAATACAAGCTCAATTTGGGTCATATTAAAGATGAAATGTAAATTTTTCCTTATATTCCCTGATAAAATAATACCTAGGATTTTATTTTGTACATGTCACTATGGAGAGGGTCCAGAGGAGCAACATGAAAACGATCAGAGGGATGGAACACCTCTCCTATGAAGAAAGGCTGAGAGATATGGGGTTGTTCAGCCTGGAGAACAGAAGGCTCCAGGGAGAGCTGATTGCAAGAAAAATGCAGAAATGTGGAATTTTGAGTTTTCTCTAGTGACTGCATCACTCTGGAATTTTTCAAATCATAATCTGTGTTGTGTTTTGTCACAGCTTCTTAAATAAGGAAGCCCATCAGATAGGGATAGTATGGCCTGTTTCCATGTCACAGAACCACAGAATGGTTGGGATTGGAAGGGACCTCTGAAGATCATCCAGTCGAACCCACCTGCTAAAGCAGGTTCACCTAGAGTAGATTGCACAGGAGTGCGTCCAGGTAGGTTTTGAATGTCTCCAAAGAAGGCCTCTCTGGGCAGCCTGTTCCAGTGCTCTGGTACGCTCAAGGTAAAGGAGTTTCTCCTTATCTTCAGATGGAACCTCCTGTGCTTCAGTCTGTGTCCACTGTCCCTCATCCTATCATTGGACACCACTGAAAGGAGTCTGGTGCAATCCTCCTGACATTCTTCCTTGAGCTATTTATAAACATTGATAAGATCCCCTCTCAACCATCTCTTCTCCAGGCTGAACAGACCCACCTCTCTCAGTCCTTCCTCATAAGAAAGATGCTCTATGCCCCTAATCATCTCTGTAGCCCACCGCTGGACTCTCTCCAGTAATTCCTTGTCCTTCTTAAGCTGAGGAGTCCAGAACTGGACACAGAATTCCAGATGCAACCTCACCAGAGCAAAGTAGAGGGGGAGGATAACCTCCCTTGACCTGCTGGTTACACTCTTCTTAATGCACCCCAGGATACTGTTGACCTTCTTGGCCACAAGGGCACATTGTTGCCTCATGATCAACCTGTTATTGACCACAACTCTCAAGTCCTTCTCTGCAGTGTCGCTTTCCAGCAGGTCAACCCCTAACTTGTACTGGTGTCTGGGGTTATTCCTCCCCAGGTGCAGGACCCTATACGTGCTCTTGTTGAGCTTCATCAAATTCTTCCCTTCCCAGTTCTCCAGCCTGTCCAGGTCTTGTTGAAAGGCAGTACAGCCTTCTGGTGTGTCAGCCCTTCCTTCCTGTTTGGTATCAGCAACAAACCTGCTGAGAGTGCACTCAGTCTCTTCATCCGGGTCATTGGAACAGGAAGTTGAAGCACTCTACTTCATTCTCAGGAGGTGGTTCCCAGAAAAACAGGAATAATTAAAAAGATCACTGCTTTAGTTTTGTCTGTGGAGGCTGTCTTATTTTCTTCCATAAGGCAGTATTTATGTGTTTGTTTTGTTTTTCCCAAATGAAAGATAGGGCTTTATTTTTCAATAATATATAACAAGAAATTCAATATCAGAACAAAAAGTTTCATTCTTATTTATAACAAATTGCTTTACCAGAATAAATCTCTATATTTCCTTTTCTTGGAGAAACTCATATTTCACTAACATTTTTATTTCTATGTTTTATGCAACAAAATTTCTAAAAATTGTTCATGGAAAGGTATTTATTGTCAGCTAAGTATGTGGCAGACATTCTTGACTGACACAATGAAAATAAATCTAGTAAAGTGGAGACACAGATTTTTCTGTGTTGTCAAACTGGTTTTGATTGCCATTTTTCATAAAACTCAGGTCCTATTTAACCAGGAAGTCTTTTCAAACCAGCTGGTTTTGTTTTCCTGTTTGAAGAAAAAACATGATACATCAGAACAGATAATAGTCACAAGCTCTTGAAATAGAGTTAGCATACCTATCACAGACTGCTGGGACTAATCCTTGTGTTTGTTTTAAGTTCATTTTCCAGAAAGACAAGTAGTTTGAAATCATCTGTAGAATCCCACATGTCCTTGATAATGTTGGTTATCTCACTGTCCAAAAATAGCACTTAATTTCTGGCTTAAATGTATCAAGTTCCTTGATAAAGCTACTCTGCTGCATCTGCTGTTGGGACCCACAGTTTCATCCTTCTGAATGTGTTTGTACACTGTAGTCAAGCCATATTTAATTTCTTATTTTTGATCCACTGAACAGATTGAAAACTCCTCTAGCAACTCACACTGATGTATTTTCTTCTCTAAAATCATGTGATTACTAAAGGACTGGATTGTAAAATGGCTCTAGTAATAGCTTTATTTATTGTAGGAAAAGTTCTCTAGGTAAATTGAATGCTACATTTTCTGGTGCCATTAGATGTGACAGAATAATTTCACTAATTTATGTTACCACCCATTGTGATATCAATGTTATTGAATGTGGTGTTAGTTACAAATCAATATCAATTAACCTGAGTATAGATTTTGGTCCTTGAATTCAGTAAATCCTTCATTATATCTGCTTTAATATTAGACCTAAACAAATGTATCTTATACATACAAAATGCAAGTGTAGGCCTTTAGTAGTAATACAGACTAATACGGTTATTTGAGTTATATATTATATGCATAATTATTGTTGCAGAAGTCTAAACTTGCCCAGAGCTCTTCTATATCACATAGACTCAGTATAGCAGGGTACTTAATTCAGTAAACTTGTTGATAGTGTTAAATTAAGACAGGAACCCAAGAGTTCAAAGGTATATTTCCCATTGTGCAGTGTGAAAAAAAAAAAAAAAAGACATTTCCCTTCCAGTTGTTCTAATTTCCTAATCCCTAAACAGAAAGATGCATATAAGAAGTTTACTTCCCAAATACCTTTAGACAGTCCTTTCTTGGTTAATGTGCTTAGGACATTGTAACAAAGCAATTCTGAAATGCTGTTATATGCATTGTCTATGAGCACTGCTAACAGAAATGGGAAAGATTTGCCTGAGCCAATTTGTGTCCTTTATTTTTTTTCGCATTTTTACAGATACTTATCTGTGTCATAAGTTTGAGAAAAAAACCCAAACAACTTAATTTGTAGGTTGTAGGGAATGCAGGATATAGGAGAAGCTCAGCGCCTCCTACATACTGACTGGTAGGGTTCAATAGTCATGCTTATTATGCACCTGTGTGAACAGTCTATTGTACTGTCGTAAGAGTGAGAATATACTTAAGGTTCAGTAATGAGTGTCAGTATAGGAATTTCTTTCAAGTTAGTGGTAGATGAGTCCACAATGCTGGTTAGTTTAGTTCATTTCCCTCTCTTTTTATTTTTTTTTTTCCTTTCAGAAGATTGGAAACATGATGGCTAGGTCCCATAGAGTCTTGCTACTGCAGACTGATAACTGATCAGTGTTAAACCATGTTTGAGGAAAGACTTCCTTCAAGAAAGTAGAAAGTCTTAATATCTGGTATGGTGTGTGCACATGCGCAGGCACATCGCAAGAAGAGCCAGAGGCCACGGATGCATTTGCAAAGAGCAAGTTTTATTTTAGTTACCTCTCTACTGGGGGATCTCCGAAGCCACACCTGAGCTCCCAGGCAGAGGTGACACAAGCGGGGACGCAGGCGCTGGTCAGTTCAGCCCTGCTGGAAGATCGCTGGGCCTGCTGAGCTCACCTGTATTTCAAGGCTTCAGGCAGGCGCAGCCTCCCGCTTTTTCTCACAACAAAGCAGGAATCTCAGACATAGTGATAAGGTGCCCAGAGTTTCTCCCAGGCCTGTGTTATCTAACACAGAGCTTCTACTCATCAAGCACACAAGGTCAGTAAGACAATTAGTGTGATGTGTGTGCTTTTTCTACAGACAGGTGCAAGTCACTTGAGCATATTTACATTTAACTAACCTCCTCACCAAATCTTCCGCTATATCCCCATACATATGGCTAGGAAACAAGGATTTCCAGTTTGTAGCTACAAGAGACAGATAAAGCTGAGTGGAAATGAATTGTGCTAAGGGAAGTTTTCTATTTGATGGTGCAGGATACAAGTGGAAGAATAAACTAAACTAAGCTGCTTTACATTGAAACCAGGTATTTTAATTTTGTCCAGTCAAGCCCTATCTTGACTATGTTTTCACCACTTTAGCTTACCTTCTGGGGTGTAAGAACAAACATTTTCCCCAAACTACCTGTTTAAATCTTGTGTCTGCATACACAGGCACCAGTAAGCAAATTCTCAGAATTTTCTCATGCCTATGCTCCAGTGAGTATTTATGTATATAGGACATTTCCTACATAAACACTACCCATTAGTTATTATTTTATTCAGAAGGTGTGAACTAGGAGTTTCTCTGACTGTTCCTTCCAATAAATTTAAACTACTGATTCTTGTAGGCTTGAATCTCTCCCATCTGCAAATATAACTAAGTCTAGACCTCTTCTTTCCATGTTAAATTTGAGAAGAATGACCTGCTGCTTCCTTTTAAGAAGGTGATGTCCTTAGTCCTTATGAGGAATTCCAGGCTGGATTGTGACCTGCAACTGGTCTGCATGCAAGTTCATGTCCTGAAGACTCAGAGCATGAGGAAGTTAAGATATAACCTCTCTTCATTATTTCCTTCTGACTTGGGGTATATTACAGAGCTGCTTTGTGTACTACCAGTCATGTATTTTATCATCAGACAGATCTCTTTTCATGTAACATATAGGGCGTTTAGGCACCTGACTTGGTGTTATTTCAGGAACAGAGGATTCAAAATTTCTTTTAGTGGTGATGAATGGGTTAACTTAAGCCTTTACTGAGATGGTCATAACTTGTTAAGTCCACTGTAAGCCCTGCCTTCATCAAGATGTCATTCCACATTAACTTACTCAAGGTACAACCCTTTCCTTCAAATGGGCACAGCCCTTTGGAACACAAGAAAATAAAATCTTGTCTAGGACTTGTAATTTTTTAGCACACAAATAAACTAGAAAGGAGAACTGGAAAGGACAGACCTATTGAGTGTCAATTAGGTTTAAGGTTAAATGACAAGATGCAATATAAATCACTTTGTGTACAAATGTTGCCATTGATTTTCTGTTTAACAGTATTGTCTTCATCCTCCAGCAATTACTGTGTCTGCTGCTAAGATTTTTCCCTTTAATCCAATCTATAGATACAGCTTATTTTTTTTTTTTTCAAAGTTCTGCCTTTCTGCAGTTAATGCCTGGTTTTCATAGAGAAGTATTGTGATCTCTCGTCTCACTCTAGATCACTTTTTAAAATTCCTCATATTCAATAAATTAAAGAGCTAAAGTCATTAATCAAGAATGTCACTGGACCATATCCTTGTATTTTAGGAAAGTAGTTGTTGCAGTACAATGAAAGAGAATCTTCAGTCTCTCAAAGAAAACATTACACTTTATTCCAGTGTTTTCATTGACAGCGATTAAAACAATCTGCAAGTCACAATTTTTAATCAGACTTTGCCAGGAAATATCTCTGTTCCTCTTTCCTACACAAATGCAATCTGTTTGTTTTAGCATAAATACCTTGTAACATACGGAAAGTTTGAAACTCTTAGAAAGTATTTGGAATTAAAGTGCATTTCTTGTGTTCAGTCCTGTACTTCATTATTTAAAAATCTTTTCCTACATACAGATGTACAAATTTCACCTTGTAATGAGGAAATATGCATGCATTAGATACTGTGTACTGAAGAATTTCTACGTGTAAAACTCAGGCAGCTGACTATAGGGTTTATGGAGGTAAATTAGACATGGAAATAACCATAAATTGGTAAATTTATCTAATTTATCTTGCTACCCTAAAATAGAATTCAAAGACACAAGTACAAAAATGGCCTTTTTTTTTCTTTTTTTTTCTTTTTTTTTTTTTTTTCTTCTTAAATATGTGCTATTGTTAAGCACCAAACTGTTTTCTACAGGTTTTATTTTTTAAAGCTCTGTAAGGTTCAAGAGATCTGCAGTGTGCTCAGTGGTCTTCTGATGCTTCCTGGAAATATTTTAATTATGTACAGTTTTCTTCATGTCATGTAGGCAGAACAGTAACCAATAGCACCCTGTGTCCCCGTTGAGATCTCAAATTGAAACCACGCTTTCAGAACGCTGCCCTAAATTAGCTTTCACACCAGTTAAATTGCACCACATGTATGATCTCAGGTCTGCTACCTGAGCTGCATCTAATAATGTATACATCATAAAATGCCCATAATTGTCCACAATCTTTATATCTGAAAAATCAGCAATGTTCATAAAACTTATATGTTATTTATCTCTGAGCTTGTGTAGCATACTAAGCACAGCAAAAATAACCTTATTCTGTTAAGATTAATGTATATATTTTAAAATTAACCATTGGTGTGTTGATGAAATGAAATGATGAAATACAGACAAAATAAAAATTGTACATAGGTACAACATGACAGTTACAGTGGAGTTAGAGCTTAAAAGCTGTGACAAAGGGATTTCCTAACAGTTTGTATAGATACGTTCACATCTTCAGTTGTTTTAAAATCACTGTGGTTAAGAAGCCTTAAACATTATTTCCTCTGTGAATCTATTTCTATCCCTTATGTTCCTAACCTCTCTTTTTCTCTCTCTCCTTCTCCCTGCTTGTCTGTCCCCCTGCCTCTCTCACTCTGTCCATTTTGTTGGAGAAGGTTTCTTTTCAGCCACTTGTCTTCAAGGAAATTTGAAAAATGGTAATGAATGATAATGGAATATATTAGGCTGCCCTCACAGGCTGATATGTCTTAAAGAGAAGGAGCCATTGGTACTTTGCAAAATATTTTCAAGTTTTGTGACCCTTTTATAAGTGCCACATCCTCATTGTCTCACCTTGCTTTCTTCACTAGATGACCTACAACCTGGTCTTTCCTGGAGTTTCCCATGTGATTCATGACTTCTGCTTCTTTGAGACTTCTTTTGTAGCTGCTTTCTTCATCCATGTGCCCTCTGCCTGCAATGTAGATGTCCAAACAATGGCCTGTAGAGTGTCCTGTGCTTTCATGTCTTTCACTCAAGAGAAGAAGGAAGACGAGCTCCCCTGGAGCCCAGTTGTGCCTTTCAAGGTAGTTCCAACCTGTCCCTGTTACTAGCTTCTTTGATCTCCCTTAGTCTTGTGAAAGGAAGAAAAATATCCTGGTTTCAGGAAAGAAAAATATCCACTTTAAAAAATAATTTTAAAAAATTTGAAAGATATTGAAATACTTTACATATTTTTTTTAATTATTTCATGCTTCTCTATTAGTGATTAAGGATACGTTTTTCAGACTTTGAGTCACAGGATTGCTTTAGAAAATGAGACAGTATTGTGTTCCCAAATGATTACTATCTTTGAAAATTTTGTCTATTGGGACGCCCTGTGCCCAGTGTCATTAATAAAAACTCGTTTAAGGGTATTTCTCTCCAACTGAACAAAAATATTGATTTTTTTTTTTCCCACAAATATTAAGTATTTCTTAGTTTTTGGAGTTAGATTGAAAACAAACTGGAGAGAAAGAAGATGCTCCAGTCTTGCTAGTGTATTTCATATTTGAAAAAGCTCCTCAAAGTTAATAGTTACTTTCCTGTAATTATTTCTTTAATATATTCTTTGAATTATTTGTGGAAGCACATTTTCCTTTTATAACCCATAGCTAAAGTTTCCGTGATCTTTTATTATTTGCTTATATGATGCTGTATTACATACTCCCCATTCCATGAAATCACAACATGAAAACAATTGATGAACTTGCATTCCTGGCATGTCGCATTTATTATCAAGAGAGGAAGGACATAAGTCACACTGTCAGCAGGTAATGAGAGTCTTTCTTTCTATGTGCAGATTCTACAGCAGTAATTTATTCAGGTATTTTCATTTATTTATGTATTTTGTATGATGCATTCATATTATTCATGTATTTTGTACCTTAACAATTCTTTACATGATTCATCTTTCCTTTCACAGTTCCCCTCTCACATTCCTTCCTACCTAAGATGGCTATTGAAATCTTAAATTAATAAGAAAATAGAGCTACAACTCATCCTCTCAGAAGCACAATAATGGCTGTAAATGACAAACCTTGTTTTGATGTATTATTTAGAAGTGTAGTGTTGTTGCCATGTAGCTATTCTCTTGAGAGCTTTAAACATACTGTCTACTGAGAAGCTTTTGTGTGTGTATTTAAATGCTGAAACAAAAGATCACCAGCATGACTTCTAATCATTAGCCCTGCTTTTGCTAATTATAGCTGGAGAGAGACAGTTAATTATTGCTTTGTCTATTTGTCAGAAAGCTTTTGATTTGTGTTAGCCTTTTTCCAGTCTTTCAACCAGTGTTTTGCCATAGTTCAGTTATACTGTTCTACTGTGGTTTCACTCAGATTACAAATACACAAATAATCTGTTCTGTTAGCAAAAAGAATTCAGGATCAAGAAAAGAAGATGGACGAACAGACAGAAGCAATCACCTCACTAGAGTTAATGTATGAAATAAAAGCCTATAGAAGGAACATGTTATCTACTGACTGGTAAATTAATAATTAAAGGATGAATCGAATTGATTTTGTTGTTGAAGTTGAACTTCCATATAATGAGAAAGGGTTCAGTTGAAGGTGCAGCTAAAATTGAGTGCAGTTTGAATGAAAGCACCATCAAGTGAGTCTTCAGTCCACAGACTGAGCCAAACCAGGCTGAACCCCTGAGGAGATTGGGCTAGATCTAGATAAGGAGCAGAAGGCTGGTTTCTGATAAGAATGGGAATGGTGGAGTTCCAAGACCTGGGCTGTCCTCCAGAAATCTTTTTTTTTTATGGCTTTAGGCAGATTGTTTAATCTTGGTTAGATCACAAATGTCAATGAGATGGAGACATACCCTTTAGAACAGAAAGGGAAAAAATACTATCTATCTGAAGACAAATGAGTCATTCTCTTCAGTCTTTGTGTTGGATAATTGTGAATCAGATACTGAAGGTTTTTTGCCATCTAATAACGCCGTTCAACATGCACATTAATAAATTAGATTAGTAGGTAATTTAGATTATTACATTTATCAGTACATTAAATTAAGACAAAAATGTCCTGTGCCTGTATCCTCTAATTCATCTTACAGCAAGAAAATAATTCAGTTCTTGAGTTCATTGATCTGAAGTTTCAGGAAATAATTATGACATAGCTTCTAATACTTTTTGATTACTTAAAAAACTGATGATACATTTAGCTTCTGGTTCTCTGCATAAGACTCAGTCCTATTTTCTTTCCTCTTTCACTTACACAGGAATTGATTGTTTCACAGCACAGAAAAGTAGAACTCAGAGCTTTTCTGTGAATGGATTGGTTGATTTCATAGTTCTGTGCTTCAGATTGCTTTCACACATGATCATGTGCTAGGTTTCTTTTCAGTAAAAATTGTCTTTACTTTTCATAATTAAATATTATAAAAATAATCATAGAATAGCAAATATCTAAAACATTTTAAAAGAGTACTTGTCCATTGCCAAAATGTCTTTAATAGAATTTAGGTCTCATTTTGCTAGTCGGATTTCACATGCATCTAGCATTTGAGATGTCTAGAAATTAAATTATTACTCAGATATATTTTTTTTTTTTTTTTGGAATGACAATTTATTCTGAACATTTTGTACAATATGTGGACATTCTTACATGTATTCCTTTTCATGGTATATCTGCAATATACACACTCTTTTTGGAGAAATCAGAAATAAGCATTCTGAATTCTCCAGATCACAAGGCATAGGAAGAATGGGACTACTGAGTACCTCAAACGAAAGAGTGTTCCTACTTGAATATTCACAGACAAACTCTCAGAAAGAGGGGATGATTCAGAGAAACAAGAGTTAAAAATAAAATCCATGATAAAACAGGCAGATATTCCCCAAGAATGCTGGAATAATGCCCAGGAAGTGAGAACCCACTGATCCCACTAACAAGATACGTAGTTCAGTAGGTGTTCTAGCAGTAACATAGCTATTCTGAGGATGTTTTTTTTTGTTAATAGAAAAATAAGCATGGTGAACCTTCTTCCATCATCTTGCTAGAAATTTCAGTGTTTTACCAAGAGTGAGAAGCTTGACAAATATACAGTGATTGTACTGTGGAGGGCATGGAGAAAGCAACCAGCTAATAACTAAAAATACAGTGTATCAACAAGTAATTTAAAAATATATTTGAAAATCTGTAACACATTGGTATGACTAAATCATCTGAGATGCTCAGAACTCATAGATTTGGAAACATTACACCTGACTGCTATGTTCAGTTGAAGAATATTGTTACCTTAGAAAAGACAGACTTTTTCTAAACATAAGGCTCTTAAAGAAGTAAAGAACAGTAAGAGTTACTGCCATGATATGGAATTATATTCAAATATATAAATTGAATTAGAACCGTTAAACAAATAAGACAAAACATTAAATTATATCATTATTCACCTGGACTCTTGTTTTCATATGAAATATCATGTCGTTTCTATCTACTCTTCTTGGACCTGAACTTGTCTATGTGTTTACATGACACCTTTAATAATGAAACAGAGTATGGCTTGCTGTGAAGACTGAGAATGTCCTTGAAATTATGATGTTACTCTCTTACCACAAAGCAGCTGATTTAAAACCCATCATTTTTGCATCCTATACCTTGCCCACTCACTTCTTAAAGACAAACAGTGCATCAATTTCAAGAAAATTGTGGATATATCCATAACAAAAATGAAACAATTGCTTTAGTCTTCCCAGAATTGCTTGTCTTCAGAGGTCTCCTCTACTAATGAAATGCTTGATCTGTCTGTTTTTACTACAGAAATCCTGAGTACTGATGGGGTGCCATTGCAGTTTAGTTGTTTGTATTTATAGGTTGATAGCATATACTGTGATGTGCCAGTTTTAGCAGTTTGTAGTCTAAGAATATTTCTGTTCTAAAACTCAATTTCTTCACAAATGGATTTAGTTGACCTTAACTCTGACAGTTTTACCTTTTTTCAGACCCCTAGAAATGCCTACAGAGTAATTTTTAGTTTCCTCTGTCTAGACATGAGACAGTTACAAACTAGAAGCCACATATCTCTTTGTTACATGTAACTCAGACTAATACACCTAGCAAGTTTATTTGGTATAGGTCTAAGTTGCGTTAGAACAGTTATGTGATTTCTTTTTTCTAGTTCACATATGGACAGCTCAGAGCTGCACCACAGTTCACCGTCCCTGTCTCCAAATTTCATGTTGTCATACCTTTACTTTCATGACTGTTGAATAGCATTAAACAGTTGACCAGCATTAAAGAGCTATAATAAGTTAGTAGAAGGAAGATTGCAGACAAAAACCTTTAAAATTAAACTGCTACAACTGTGGGCATTGATTGTATGTAAAACAAATAATCCAGGTGTTGTAAGAGCATAGCAACAGCCTGATGATCCCTCTGCTGTCATCTTTAGTGGTACCTTCTGCTGGAACTAGGAGTAGTTACGCACAAACTATGTTACACAGTACTGGACTCTGAGCAATCTAGTCTGAGGCAAAGAAGATAACCTGTGCCTGATTTGTTGGTTATGAATAATGTAAGAGTACATCCAATATGAATTGTATAAATCTTTATATTATTACTAACATGTATAATATTCATATGTATGTCAATATAATATTACATGTAATATGTATCTTAATAAATTTTATATATTACAGAGTGCACGTGAGAAAGATGAAGTTAGCACTGTAAAACCACCTAATGCAACATAGTTTTCTTAGAACATTTCCATTAGAGTACATGTACATATACACAATATCTATGTGTATATACTATATATGCACAAACATATGCATATATATTCTGCAGATTATATATATATACATTCACCAAAAAAAGGGAAAGCAGAGGTGCAGTGTGATGCAAAGAGAGAATTTTTTCTGATTCAGTCTCTCAGCAGATGTATGTTACAGACTTGATATGAAGAAAGACATGGCACTACCACTTTCTGGCAGCCCTGGGTGGGTTGCAAGACCCAGGGAACTCTTTCAGATAGTTTCTTCAACAGTGTTGAAAATTATACAGAAGCACATATGGAGTCCATAAGCACTAACAGTTCTTATGCAATGAGAAAAGAGGACAGTTCTTTTCCTCTGCTATATTTAGTTGGCATAAAATTAAACTGAAACCACCAGTTTAGAAATGAAGGATATTTTTTTGAAGTATATTGCTCAAATATCACAGGAATCTTTATTCACAGGTTTGGGGATTTTATTAGATCAGACTGCTCTAATAGGATATGTTAATATTCCCTGGGACCTGGGATGCTGTGAACTTAGAAATGTTGTGTCTTCAAATAGAGAGATAAAGTGAAAGAGTTTCTTCTGAAAACACTGTTGGATATATCAGTTCCTATAGTGAGAAAGAGGACAAATTTAACTAGAGCAAAAAACTTCTGACTGATTAGTGAAAAAGTGGATATTTGATATCCAGTTGATACTGAGAAATCACCACTGAAGTCACTATGTGATCCTTGATTCAAATAAGTCCCGTTTCGGTTTTTGACTCCATAAACATTTTGGCAAACATTTTTTTTTTTTCTTTTCAGACACATATTTGGAAAGAAGTTATAATCCCAAAATGCTAAACAAAAATCTGAATTTTTGTACTTAACATTTCAGTACAGGCAATGTCTATGCTTTCTAACCAATGTTTGTTTTAAACTGTATATTTAAGATTTATATCAGTGCATTAGCTGACTATTACACAGCACTTGCCATACAGTGTTGTTCAATAAGAGAGAGATTGCTGCTCCACTTTTCCTGTACTGAGAGATAATATCTTTCTCATGTAATTATAGAATAACAACAAAAGTGGAAGCTCTCAGCCAGAGAGCTGTGTTAATGCTGCAAAAATAAAATCTATTAAATGAATTTATTCCAATTGTGTTTACACTATTTTTTTTTTGTTTTCTTTCTGATGTGAATATATACTCTATAAAGGTCTTTTTGTAAATCAGTGATGCAGTCTCATTTGGAATCCTGCTTGCAGTATGGGTTTCCTGGGTTTGAAAATGATACTGAGAAATTAGATGAGTTTAGGCACACGCAATAAGAAAGATGATGAGCATTAAAAAACCATCATCAAAGTATTTTATGAGAAAAGAGTTAAAAAAAAAATTGGATTACTTAATTTTAAAAGCACAAAGGCATAAAGGTGACAACCATATTTCTTACATAAATATGAGAAAACCAGAATATTATAACTGTAAAAAATAACAATTTGTCAATCCAAGCTCAACATAAGAAATTATGCTATGCAATGAAAAGTTAAGGAATTCAACAGTAAATACCTCTTCATGGCATACATATATATATAATGAGATCAATTACATGTAACATTTGGGAAAGATGAACATTAATTGTTTCTAGAGGGACGATACTGTACTAGATGGATC